>NW_020955744.1:16416-191542 GCF_003031625.1 Empidonax traillii | reverse complement strand
AAGTGCAGGCTAAAGGAAGGTTGCAATTCCACAACCGGGGGGTCATCAGGAGGAAGCAACAGCCAGAAGTGAGTGGTTTGAAGCAAATAAGGGTCTCCCAGAATTCAAAATTTCCTTTACAAGCAATGTGCACCTGGCTTAATCCTATGGTTTAAGTGTGTTTTCTAATATTTTAATGCTGCTTGCTTTTCATGAGTAACCAAAAAGCTGAATTGCCAGCATTAGCTTTTGTAGCTTAACTGACCATGTTACAATTATGGATTTTGTTTCCTTATCTAGTTACTTTCAGTCTGAATGACATTTCTCTGACAGGTCCCTGGACACCTCCATCAGAGACTAGGGACACCTGACAAGATATACATTCATGACATGCTGTAGCCTCTGCCCTCTCTAGTGACACACAATAGCTGGCTGTATGTGGACTCACAGTCTGCTGAAAGGAAATGGGTTATTTAAAGCCATTTTCAGCCAGTCTGACTAATCTTTTAGCTCTGCACTTCAAGGATCAAGTAGAGAGTCACAAGGTCAATCCAACTTGAGCATGGAGCACTATATGAGGGCAAAACAGTTAACATTATTTGAGGTCTTCTGCCATCACCCTGAATATCTAAATCACCTCCAAAATGAAACATGGAAGGGTGGTTTTGTTTTTGAAAAGTGTACATTGAAGACGCGAAGACCATATTACCTTACCTTACTTTTTTTTTTTTTAGCTCATAGTCTTACAGTGAGCATGAGAGAAAAATATAATGGCAACCTATTTCTTTGTCTTATTCTTCTGTTTCTCATAAAAAAGCAATCTGAAGTCTCTTTTTATTTTTTCCTTATATACTGCTAGCAGTGAATTTTGGAACAAATTCAGTTCTGCTTTGTAATTTCAGACCAAAAGATAATTTAGAATGTAAAATAACCACAATAGGACTAGGTATCTTATAGGTCTGTTGCAAAGAGAATGTTAGTCACTTGAAAACGTACTGGGTTTCCAGTCTAATTATACGACAGTTTTGTAAAAAAAAGTGAAATGTATGAGTTTACTAGAACCTTATTTAAGCAAAACCCTGAAGCACATGAAGTATTTAAAATATTGAGACTGAATGTGCTTAAGTGCTTTGCTGTATTCAAGTCATAGTGATTATTATAATAATTATTGTATGCTCAGTCATATCCTATCAGTGCATACATTTAACGGTTATTGAATGAATAAATTAATAACATTTGCATTGAGAAAGAAAATATAATTAGCTTTAATATAGGGAAAACAAATTTTACTGCAAAATACTCCATCCCTCCCCATGTAACAAAGTTAGTATAACCACTGGTATAGGGTATGTTTTTTCTATGCATATTCCTTTATATGTTTAATAATAATTGGCAGAAAACCTAACCTGTGAGAGGATTTGGAAATTTGGAGTGTTTGTGTTTTGAGTCTGGTTTTTTTCTTTTTTTTTTTTTTGGGGGGGGGGGTGGGGGAGGTTGAGGGTGTTTTTGGGTTTTAGGTTTGTTTTTTTTTTTGGTTGGTTAGTTTTACAGGGTAGTTCTGGCAGGGTGTGGTGTGGGGGAGTGTTGTCTGTTTTTGCAAAAGTGCTTTGGGAAAATAACTCAACCAGGAAACAGGCAAGTTTTCAAAAAAAATGTTCATCCCATTTTGCCTCTTGGTCTGAGCATCCAGGCTTCACAGGGCTTGCACTATCCCTCTATTTTTATAGTTGCTGTGGCCCCCAACCCTTTCAGCCTGGAACTCAGAATCATTGAGATCCCAAATCTCATGCACACATCGCAGGCTCAGTGCTGGAAAATGTGTAACTTTCTGGTGGAAATTGATTCCTTGTGCTTGAGAACAATTTTTCCCATGCCGCGAACTTCCCTCTCAATTAGCTTCCAAGACTGTCTTAAACCTTGAAATTGACTATTATTACAAACTTGTAGAGGCAGGGAAAGGAAATGCCTTTTAATTGTAACTTTAAGATGTTCTAATTTCAATTCATCTTTCAAATACTTCCCCAAGTTTCTCATGTGATCAGATTACTATTTTGACTTTTAACAGTGACAACACTGGGACACGAAACACCTTTTGTCTTCTTTTTTTTTTGTTTTCCTGAGCATTCATAGATTAGGTAAACACTGTAAATTCTTTTAGTTATTTAATGAATTATTTAGTTAGTGATATACAAGACTATGAAGCACATCTGGGTTTGCTTTCACTAGCATACTTTTTAAAAGTCTCAGTTACTTATTGTTTTCTTAAATAATTAGTCTTTAGTGGCAAGTTAGAAGTCAAGAACTTAAAATTCACTTACAAGCAGGTTATTTAAAATACTAATTTTGAAGCTGCCATTTAACAGTTAGTTGATAATATTCTCTTCTTTCCTTAGACCTATTCCCTAATAAATTAATGGCCAATACATAAAATACTGTGGCACTTCTTACTAGCATATTATACAAAAAATTGCGAGCATATGTATGTTTGACGTTGTATTAAGAAACTGTAAGATTCTCAGTAGTATTTATGGTCAATATCAATGTACTTGGTGTTATGTTGGTGTGCTTTATAAAACTGGAAAAGACTACAAGATTGTTGTATGTTGAAATCTCAGTTTTCTACAATACATCATGCTTAAAAACTAGTTTTATTTGCAAATGTATCAGTCCAATTAATCTCAAGTAGGAAAAATTCACAATCGAGAAACAGCAATTGCAAAAAAGACACATCTATGATATCATCTTGATTTTCCATAGTATATTTTCACACAAGAATAATTTTAGATTTAGATAAGATAACCATAATGCAAAGTTACCTATAAACTAAATATACATTGTTTTCTTCTGCTGCATCAGTAATATGAACTTCTCTTGAGTATGTATGGTCTTCTAGCTTTGTTCACATGTAGCTGCCGTTTCAGAATATAGGGATTTTTTCTCTTCATTATTTCCTTTTCTTGGCTTGAGTTCTCTAGATCAAAACCATCTTGCTGAAGTAACTGTAGGATGCAACAAGAGACTTTATGTTATCAACTTTTTTTTTTGGTAATGAAGATTATAAACTCCTAGAAATTTTTAAAAAATACTTTAATGCATGCCACCAAGAAAAATCTCTACTACAATAGTTGCAGGCTTTAAAAAACAAAAAAAAAACAAAACAAAACAAAACAAACAAACAAACAAAAAAACACAAAAACAAACAAACAAAAAAAAACCAAACAAACCCACCCAAAACCACCACAAAAAACCCCAACCAAACCAAACAAACAAACAAACAAACACCACAAAAAACCAAAGGCAAGACATAAAACTTAGATCAGGCTAAAGATCAGCTGAGCCCTACAGAGATGATATTTAAATTCCACTGAAACAAATGAGATCATTAGTTTTGACTACAGGGAAAAGCTGGTATAAAAGCTCCTTGCACTACAATTCAAGTTGACTGAAAACTTCCTAATGATTGTCACTCTGTAGTCACTCATTTAAGCTAAACACCTGCACTGCTTTTTTGTTTAAGCTTTTGAGTAATATTTTAATCTGCAACTTCCTACAGCCAAAAAATCAAAATGTGTAATAAACAAATTAGAAATTAAATAAAGCACAAGAAGCCAAATTTTTGTAATCAAACTTGTATATACAATTGGATTTTTAGTTTTACTTGGGAGTTCTCAGAGGTGTTGCAGTCTGTTGCATGAACTGTCCCAGCAAATACGAGGATTTAGAATAAACCTGTTATATACAGAGCTTTCTCCAGTAGACTGACTATGAACCTGAAATAGCTGAAGAAATATGGTTTACTGGAAAGTAAGTAGTAACACCGAGATATCTTTTTTAGCTACACAAAGCAGCTTTTAGTGTATTATTTAACAATGCAAGAGGATTGTGCCTAGTGTGCTTCTGTCTGATCACTGCACTACAACAAATATCACAGATGGACTACAAACAATCCCTATTCAAGAGCAATAATTTTCATACAGTCACAATGTCAACTTCCAGGGCCCTCTTTAGGTGCAGGGAAACAAAAAGCAAGAACTATCTTGCTGCCAGTTTCCTAAAAGTGATATGAAACCCAGAGTACCTAGTAAATGGTAGGTACACATGGGCATCTGTCCATGCATTTTGAATCCAGTTTGCCTTAGGGTCTTAAAACAAAAACACTGACTCCATCTATTTATGCCTCAATAAATCTGAGAAACTTCACAACTGTTAAGCAGGTGTATTAATTATGTGTTCTGGCATAGAGATCACTTTCATGTGTTTGTTTCATTATCTGGAACGGCTACATAGAGTGGAGAGAGTATCCAGCTAAGAAAAGTTCTCATTTATCCACGGGTTGTTTTACGAAAAATACACTCAGACTGCACTAATTCTCAACTCTTATTAAAAAAGGAATATTAGACATGTGACGGGGGTCAGATGGATATGGACTTTACAACACCACTAAAAATAGAGCCAGAGAGTTAAAAGAAGTTAAACATGCATTTGTGACAGGTTTCTTTACCTCCCAATGCTGAAAGGCTCTGCTGTGGCAAACTTTCTGGAGTTGATATACTGTCAACATTGCTTCCAAGCTGAAGCCATCCAGAGCTGAGGGAAACTGTCTTCCTGAAACAAGATCCTCTTCATCTACCTCTACTGTCTCTCCCACTTGGTTGTTTAGGTTGTTGACAAGATTGCAGACATTTAGCAGGGTCATTTTCCAGTAAGGAAGTTTTGCTCTGTTAATCTGAAAATAAAAATACCCACTATATAATGTGTTTTGGCTCTTAGTAATCATGTGCAACATTCAAACATTTTGTTAGGATCGAGTTTGTGTTTCTGAAGTACTTTTCATATGGTCAACTTTTAGACAATAATTATAGAGTGCTGAACTTAGGACAGCTCATTTATTATGCACACCAATTCTGCTTCCCCACAGCCTTACCCCCCAGGTAGACAAACACGATGAAAAAACCAAACTGCTACCAAACCAGAATGACAGCATTTCATAGCCATTCTGCACAGGTGCAAACAAAACATAGATGGAAATTAATATAATATAAATTCACAGGTGTAAATAAGGACAATGAATCAAGCCCACTGGATAAATTCCCAGTTTTGGAATGCAAACTGGATGCCTGTGGTTAACTAGATGCTCCTCCCCAGTTCAGAACAAATACCAATCATTTCAAAATTCCCTGAGAAAAAAAAACAGAGTGCCTTAGCACAATCTGTCTGATGAGGCTGTGTCTGAAGTTACGGAGTCCGTAAACCCCAGGAGTTTTGGATGCTGGGGAGTCAAGAGCCTGGGACATGTTAATTTAAGCTACAGGCTTAGAGGAAGATGGAGCAAACGTAAAACAGATCTGTGCAAACAAAGTATTCCTGATTGGGTAACTAGACTGAAAAACTGCAAACAACTATATTTAGGTGGTCCACGACGAACCTGCTCAGAGATGTTACAGAAAGATAGAAATAAAGAAATTTCATCATGGTTTTGTCTCAAATTTTGCTTGTTCCAGTATCTTACATTATTTATGAGCTATTTAACTTTTCAATCCTTTTAAAAAATTTAGGGAACCTTAAATTTACTTTTCTACTGGTATTGTTCTTTCCATGCAGTTGTGGCAGTTGTCTTCTTCCATTTTCGTTATCAATAGGAAAAAAAGTAAATGAAAAGTGTATTCCTATCTCATTCGCTGCTTTTCATGTCTTTGCCACTTTCTCGGTTCTCCCACTATTAATTTTTTCTTTCATACTGTATTCCTTTTGGTGGTTAGTATAGAAATTAGTTTCCTTAAACTACCATTGGTGACACAGCAATCTCCAATCAAAAGTCAAATAGCAAATTCCTATTTATTAGTGGCAAGGACTGCCTTGCACATTAGGATTAGATTTTACCAATGAACTGAAATGTGGTTGCTTCCTTTCTTGAATGTACTAAGTTAAATATAGGTATTACACTAACACAGACATTGCCTTTTACATACTTGACAGCACTAATTAAGAGTGTGAATGCAGTGCTTACTTAGCTGTACATCAGGTAATCATATAACCTGTTTCTTTAAAACACCTGCCTAACAAAGGGGCATTGTATGCAAATTTATTTATAAATATAAATATATTTATAAATAATTTATATTCGCTACACTTTCCTATTTTTTGAGGGAAAAGAAAGAAAATGGAGAGGAATGAGGAAGAAACAAGAACAGCTGGCATCACTATTAGCAACAGATACAAAAAAATTCCCTTTTGGCCATGATCATTACTCCAATATACCTCTGTCATACACATGGCATTCAAAATGAGAATGATTTAGCCCCTTAATAGAACCACAGATTCCTGACATGGTTCAGAAAAAATAAGTAAAGAGTATTTTGTTTTGAAGATAAGAAGAAAACAAATCCCAAATCTTATTTGGAAGCTTGTAATTGGTTCTGCACTGTTCACTTAGAGCTCATCTGTTGTCCCATCTAAATGCTCAAGTTAGTCTATCAAATGATTTGAAAAGTTATGACAGGTTCAAATAAAATTAATCTCTCTGCAGAATATCTGATTTTATTAACAGAAGATAAACTAGGGAAAAGTGTCCACTGCAATTTCAAAATGTTTTTCAGTCTGTTTTAAAATATTTGTGAAATATAAAAATATGGAGCTTTCTACAGCAATTGAGGAGGCTTTTCCAGTGCACTTTTCTCTCTTGGGTATACAAAAGAAATGCAAGCTACCACTGTAACAGCTAAATTACAATGGAGCATAAAATTTAGAAGCAGTGCTTCATGAGCAAAAGAGACTTCTGAGCTATAAAAGAACCAAAAATCCCAGTGGATGGGAACAAAAGAGAAGAGTAAAGGATAGGGAAATTTGTTATGCCTTCTTGCACAATATATAGAGTCTTTTTGATCTAAAGTTACTACTTTGTGTCAGCCTGATGCATGTCTATGTTTAAAGGAATTTTACCCTGTGTATTAGTAAAATACTTGAAGAGCAGACTTCATTAGGTGAAATTGGTCTTTTGTGATACTTATGAGGTTAGGAGGAAACAATTTTTCGGCACCATCTGCAAGTATACTTTGTTTGTGATGAGAGTCTCATTCCTATTAATACCACGCATATATCACCTCGAAGTATTTTTACTTGGGTACACCTGCTTCTGACTTATCTTGCTACCAGCTCATGAAGTCAGACTATGAACAATTAAGAACTTCACTCAAGAGTAAACTTTGGGGTTTTTTTTAACTGAATATGGAGTTTTCCAGGTTATGTCCAATCACCAAACAGAGTGATCATGTTACTTTTCTCCTTCACTATTACAGCAAGCATGAAAATCAGATAGTTTTGTTTTTTAAGTTATGGAAAATGACTGAGGCAGTTATCCTAAAGGTATATATAAAAACAAAGTTTAAGATGGTAATAATCCAAATGTTCAGGTTAATTTCCAATATGTGATATATTTTCCACACAGGCCTAAGCAATAACTACTACAGTAGCTCAAGAAATGTTTTGGAAAATACCTACACAAGAGAACAAGGAACCCTTATCTGCCAAGATGGAACTAATTTTTTAAGATTAACTTGAAAAATATCTGAGAATGATCTGAAGGAACAAAAGAAACTGCAGAATGAACAAGAATTTAAAAGGTATTAACGCTGAAGTGAATGTGAAGTGCGCATTTCCATTGTTTAACATGCTTCTGAAGTAAGACTCAAATATATCATTTCCCACATATCATGTATCTTGAAAGAGAATTTTAAATCGTATCAGAAACAGAAATGAGCTTGAGAACATTTTGATCTTTAACAAGTTTGTCCTATGCAAGATAAAAGATTCCCAAGTTATAATTTGTATGATATTTTATTTCCATTTACGTTTGAATGATACTCCTGATAGTTTGCTTAAGAAACTTCTTTTATTGTAATGCATACCTCCTAAATTCTATTGTTTTCTAGAAAAACAATTATCTGGTTTTTAAATTCCTTTCTTTATGTAATAAAAGCAGATAAAAAACAAAGTCATAATCAAGTAAAAAACTCAAGCTTGTGTAGGATCTCTATGGTTCCTTTCCAGATTAGTAGTTGAATTTTGTTCAGATTGTAGCCATAGACATAATAAAAAATATTCTCTATGTTCAATCAGATATAGTATTGAGTTCTGTTAGAGCAGAAGTTCTTCCATGGTGTATACTTATGCCTGTAAACCTAATGAATTTTTATGTGATGACTGAGTAAGGAAGTCAGTAACTCCTAGGCATCTCTTCTGACAAGGAGGTAAACTCTCTGGGCAAATACAGTCAGAAATAGGCATCCTAAAACAACGAAAAGCTCAGAGGGTCCAAAACTTCAGAAAATTAGTGTCAGGTGGGATCCCAAAGGTGGAGTATATTCTGGTGATGATATACTCTTCAAGGAAATTTTTTTCCCACTCTAATTAACATGGGGTGGAATACAATTAACAAATTAACTCAATCATTTTTGAGTTCAGGACATTCTTCATGGAAGTACTGCTCTCAGGCAATCATTTGGGAAGCTGGGAATAGAGTTTTCTATTGGATATGAAACAAAGACAGGAGGTAACTGCCCACGTATTTGTGACATGTCATTTTACCAGATCAGTTTTGTCATTTTACCAGATCTTCCAAATGGCTTTTTGGATTTTATCTTAGAGAAAAGCCAGATAAAGCATTTTGAATTTGCTCCTTCTATCTTCTTTAAGATGTAACAGCAAGGAAGGGTGATTAACTTTATTAAATGTCTTCATCTTTAAGGATGGAGAGTGATTCACCATATGGATGACTTTAAAGAGCATCTTGAAGAAGGGTAGCAGACACTGGACAGCAGTTTGTGAAGTCAGAGGCATACAGCAACTCTTCCTCTAATACTGGATAAACTACTGAATGTTGCAAAAGGTATGTGTTTAAGCCCTAGCAGTAGTCTTAATGATATATTTCACAAGTGCCTACTTAGGCAGATTTTTTTTCTGTCAAACATTAAACCCAGAAGTGATGATCCACTTTGCTGCACTTTTAGATCTGAGCTTTAGTAAACAATATTTTTTTTCCATCTTAAAGCAGTTTAAATTGTCAGGATTTCCTTTGCTGCTTATTACAAAATCAGTGTCAAAGACAGTTAATGCAATTGAGCAGTAATTGTCCTCAACTGGAACCAGATCTCTGGCACAACACGAGACAGCTATTACACAGTTAGTAGAGGACAACTGAAAAAATAATTAATTTCAGTAATGAACGTAATAGTGGTATGTCTCTTGTAGAAGAGTTGATGGATACTTTTAAGTAGTTCCCCCATGCCTTATTTGATGCCAAGAGACAATGTGTATTGTCTAAAATAATGAATTTTAGATGGTAATTTAAGACAATATAATGCAGAATTAAAGCAGTGTCTCCAACATGAATTGACTGCTTCTGTCAACGTCACGTATCACTTGATTGGTATTAAATACCATAAAGAAATTGAATAGCAAGCTACATGGCATGAAAAACCATGAGACTATTATGGCAAACATCATTACATTATCAACTGGAGCAATATATTTGTGCATTTTGAGTTACCTGAGCTGTGGTGAGAGGGAGGAAAAGTGGAGGTTATGTTCACAGATCCACTAAAGCCAGCAGCAGAAATACCAATAGCTGCAGGTTTTCCTTCCAGGGCATACTATGCTTTGCCATACATAGAAAATACTGTTTTTATCAACCTCTTACATTTAAATATGCCACAGAAAAAGAGTAGCTATTAAATTTTTCTGTATCTTAAAAAAGTGAGTAGCAAACACATTTATTTGTCATCTTAGGTTAATTACCATGACATTAAAGAGCATAGAAACCTAAGAACTGCCAGACCAGATTAAAAAAAATATATTTTCTGGCCTCATTTCTTCTTTTAATCTATTCAATAATTCTGTGGAAAAGCTCACAAATAAGCAAATACAGTAAATGTGGAAGTTTTCCTAGAAGGTTTTGTACTTAACCTTCCACTAGTCATTGGCTTATGAACCTCTCATTTTATTGTCTACTAAATTTAAGCACCACTTGAACTTCATTGGAACAATAAATAAAAATATTCACCCTTAAACCTATGGCACTTGTTTCAGGGTTTATTCTTTAATATATTGCTGAAGGTATGTCAGACATATATTTCTTAGATCATCTGTGGAAAATAATAGGGTTAAGAAATTATTTGTCTAACAACCTGTTCAACACATATGAGCAACACTTGCTGCTTCACCTTGTCAATATGAGGTTAAAACTGATTTTTTTATCTATCTGTACTAAATAACATGTAGATCATTCACAGTCTGGCAACTTGTCAAGGAAATGCCATCTATCAGGTTAATATTTTCACAGTCATGTCCCCATGTTCCTGTACTAATACTATGACTAAATTCTTAAATCAAAATCAGCATATGTATTAACAATTTTTGCTTTGCAACTGTTCTAATTTTATATGTATATAGCAAAAGTTCCGCATAAAAATAGCACTTACAGATTTGACTCAAGGTTAATTTAGCTTTCATCAGGCATAATCACACTGGAAACACATTTCCTCATATAAATTTACATCTCTGCACATAATACAGTTTTGACAGTTTAATGAAAGTACCAGTCTTACAAGTGAGGAACACATTTACTGTGTCACATCAACACCTTTAAATTTCCTTTGAACTGGAGGAAATCTTGACCAAAGTAAAACCTAACATTGAACTTCTTGGCCTAGATCACAGGTTATTATTTTGTGCAAAGACTTTTGGGTTTGTAATGAGAATTCTTTTGCTCCCTCCCCATCAGCTAAAAGAGGAAAAATAATTACCTTTGATGTGTACATATTGGCCAATAAATCTGCTTCTAATGCCTTCATTTCCTCTTCTGAATCTGGGAATAAACCAGAAACATATGTTTATTATTTGATCATAAATCATGGACATTTCAATTTGGTATACAGAACTTGTATCAATGAATCTTGAAAAACAAACACAATCTAGATAAAACCACAGCAAAATGACCTAGAGGGACAGTGAGGAGTCTTCAGGTAACAGCAACATTATGTTAAAATTGATACTCACTAAATTTTTAAAGCACCATCAAGCTTATTGAAGTAAATGAAACAGTTCACTAATCTCAACTCAGTGGTGGACAGGCCATTGAAGTGCAGTCCTTTCAGTAAAAAAAACCTGCTGCACTATTCTTCATTCAAAATCATTATGATTTTCATAATAATTTTTTTTTACCTCTGCTTTGGGTGAAGAATTTGCATATTTATTTTCAAATAATATTTATTTAAGTAGCTTCTAAGCATTTAGGTGAATGGCAGTTATGATTATCTGATTAATAATCAATAGTCTTGATTATTTTGATTATTCTATCTTGAACTAAGGATATTTTTACTGATAGGAGGGAATTGAGCTTGACCAGTTTGTGATCCAATATCTTGACAGTGCATATACAAAAAGAAAACATTCTGAATGGAAGTCTTGGGATTTTCTTCACTAATTTAATTGACCTTTGATAGTTCAGCAGACTTGCAAGACTTCCGATTTGGTGAAAAGGGTAAAATTATTTCAAAAAAAGAAAACAAGACACACACATTTCTACTTTGTGCTGTAAAGAATCACAACACAAGATCTGGTGCCTTGAAAATGTAGTAGCAATCACAGCTCAAAGAGGAGAAATATACAGAAATCAGTTCTAAGTCTTTATGTGAAACAGGGTTCCACATAGCTTTTAGCTTTCCTGGCATACCAGCAGCCCTAAAACCAAACAATACACTAATATTTCAAACCCAACTAAACCAAGATTTATTCTATATTCATGTAACTCACACCTCACTTTTATTAAAATGATCAATGCTCTTGGTATGTAACACCCTACCACTGAATCTGGGTACAGATTCTGTCTATGCCTTCATTTCAGGGATCATCACCATGTTGTGTCACTACTTTCCCACAATATGAGATTGTAAGAGACCATATACACAGATATGTGCTAATCTGTCATGGATTTCGGTTAGCGTAGAAGCCATTAAAATGTTTATTCACTTTCTTCTGATTTCAAGCCTAAATTATTTCTAATTACAAACTTATTCATGGTTTATATATAAATTCAAGCACTAAAAATGATAAATTTCTATTTGTAATATTTTTTTTAGAGCAGTCACAGCTCTTCCCAGCTTAGATTTTTGGTGGGTGCTTACACAATGATCAGCAAAGATCAGTACAAAATCACTGTGCCTTTTTGGACATAAACCATTCCCCTGGAAATCCCGTAAATGTTTCACTGAAAAATCTATGCCCCAAGTTATAGGACTCTCATTTATTCTTCTCTCTTGTAATAGCCTTGTATTCTCCAGCTCATCAGACCAGCCCTCCTCTGTGCCTGATGTGTTCTCAAGAGAGTACAGTACAGTTTGGATCAGAAGTCTCAATACTTAATGACCTTAATGCTTACCAATAGCTAGAGAGGGCAGCTCCCTTACATATTTTTTTATTTTATTTGTTTCTCATGGGTGAAAAACTTTAGTATCTCACACACACCAAAGGAAGAAAAAAAAAAAAAAAGATTAGATAATGTGATCAAGTCTTTTATTTCCTCAGCAATGGCTGTGCTTTGGTTAAAAGCAGCTTTTAATGGGAATTTGTATTATTTCATAAGCTATTGTATTTTGTATTGTTGCACTGCTTCTCAGTTCTATTATCCGGGTCATCAAAAACTTCTGTGTGTTACACATATCCCATTCCTCTCTAGGGATGCTCCTACTCACCTTTGCATTACCAACACAATACATTCATTTATTATTTTTTGGATTAAGTTATTGTACTGATGTAACTTGCTGTAATACTAATCTACAAACAGTCTTATTTAATACGTAACATTTTTATATCAAATAAGACTGGTTGTAGATCAGTATTATGGCAAGTCACTAGCAACTATTTTCCAACCGAATGCCTTTTTCTTCCTCACAGCAGTAATGGTCGTCAGTTTTACCTGACTTCTTGACCGCTTTGCCACTACCCAAAGTTCAGCTGGCAGCACAAGATCACATCACCTGAATTTCTACCACTGTTACCAACTCCTGTGAACAGGTGAGAAGCACACACAATGATAGCATCATGATTTGTGGTGTCCTGGGTCATGCCTGCTGAGAACAATAAAAGGACTTGTGTCTGGTTAGCACCTGTTTTTTATATTCTATAAAGGATGTAAGATAGCTTCCACACCACTGAGGCTGAAAGGTAGCTGCAGCCATGGAAAGTGGGTAGGTATTAAGAAGCATTTGGATTGAGAAAAGAAGCTTAGAGAACAGCCTAGTCAAAACTGACAGTCTAGTCAAAATTCTTTGAATGAAAAATAAAGCAAGGCTTGGACGAAGAGAAGGAAACACTTCCAGGTAATTCAGGAATGAAAGAAATGGACAAAGAGCAAAAGCATAAAAGGAACAGACTCTCAGAGAGCAACGTATAAAAAGCCTCGTTATGCATTATCATTCAAATCAGAGGAAAATTCACACAGTTTGATGTCTTCTTGGTTCTACTGACAAGAAAAATAGTTTCTATTCATATATTCATATTCTACAGGAACAGTTACATTCTCCAGTTACACACTTTCCCCTGACGGCAAACCATTTTCAAAAGCAAATCAAAATTAACCATCACTTGACATAACTGACCATTTTAGGTAAAACTGCTTTAGGGTCCTTCACAAAAACTTGTCCATGGCATTTCTCATTTAAAAATAATTTCAAATTTTCATGCAAATAAACCATCAATGTTATTTACACATATAATTTTGCTTCTGCTTTTGTTTTTTTCTTTTATAAACCTATTTTAATTTCCATTGATTTTTTTTTTTACTTTAGTGGGCTTTCATTCAGGCTCTACAAAGAATTAAATTTGAAACTGCCTCATCGAAAATACTAGAATACAAAAATTTGTTGAAAAAGCTTCAAATAGATGGGGTGAAAAAAGCAATGTCAAGCCTTGTCACTAAGATCACCAGTTCTCTACAGTATACAGAATGATTATATTTAAACAGTGATAAAATGCAGCTATTACATGTGTTGCATTTTTCTTCTGCAGGGAATACAAATTGAAAACTTTCAGCGAAAGGAGAATTAGGATTTCTGAGTCCTCCTGAATACTGAAGTTGAAAAGTGAATATGTTGTAAATTTGCTCACTAAATTTTGTGGAGTTAAAAATCAAGGTAATTCAAAAGTTAGTTAAGAGTGGATTTTTCAGGCTATTCTGCTTCCTGTCTCTGTGTGTACACCTGTTTAATCATCACCATACCCATTTTTTGTCATAAACTTGGGATATAAATGGTACATCTTCAGATCTATCATTTTCCAAAGGAGTAGACATTGCATTTTAACTCCTTTTGAGTCTTCTAAAGCAGTTGCTCTTCGAGAAGAAATGCACTTACATTAACCTTCCTATTTCGTGATCTGCATCTGCTTCAGCGTTTTTTTGGTCATAATTTCAGATCAGTTGCTAGCAATTTTTTTCCCCACATAACAACACTGTATTTCTCTCACTAAAAAGTGCCGAAAGTGCATACATATTCATGTTGATTTGGATTACAGCAGCTATTCATGAGATGCAGAAATCATAATTTCTATCATAATTTGAAATATATGACATTCCATGAACCACGAATGAGATAGCACAACCCAGAAGATGGTCTACACTGATTTCTATTTTCAATAACTAGTCTACACTTACTTCCACGGCATGGATGCCGTGAGAAAGAATGGCTTATATGAAGGAAGAAAGTTAGGGGACTAATACAAAACACGATGCTGGCCGCAGCCCGTTATTAGAGACAGCTCCCGGGCGCCTACTGGGGACAGCCAGGGGGGCCCAAAGCGACTTCACCTCCTTCCTTTAGGTCTCTCTTACGGCTCCGGGAGCGACTCAGTGCCGAGTGGTCTGGGGGACTTCGGGGACGGGCGGTGCGGGGCGCGCCCGGCGGGACCCGGCGCAGGGCGGCGGGGGGGACTTACCTGAGCAGAGGCTGCAGGAGGCCAGGGCCAGCAGCACCACGCACAGTAGCTGGGCTCTCATCCTTGCCGCGCCGCCCTCTAGAAAGTAAAGTCCATAAATCCTGAGGAGAGACGGAGAGAGAGACAGACAGACAAACAGAGAGAGCCCCGCCGCTCTGCGCCCTCCGCACGCCTGCTGTCGGGCGGCTGCAGGCACCAGACGGGGGACCCAGACCCTTCCCCAACTATATAAGCCGCGGGGTGATGTCACGGCGGTGCCGCCGTCGCCTCCTGACGAAGATCCCTCCCTCCTCCCCTCATACCCCGTGCCCCCTCCCGCTGCCCCTTCCCCGCCGATCCGCGCCCGCCGGCGCTGACGCCACTGTGCGCCTGACGCACGGCGAGCCCCCGCACCCACCGCCGCGGGGCGCGCCCCGCACGGGCTTTGCCCGAAAGGGAACCATCCTGTGATACGGAACGGTCCCCATTCCATTTTTTTTAATATTATTGTTATTAATAAATTTTAAAAAAAGAAAAAGTTTCCGCAGGTGCTTGGTCCCACGGCGTGGGGCCAGGGGCGGTCCTCGTTCGGTTGACGCCTGATGCGCTTTGTCTGTAGAACCTTTCCCAATAGCAAGGGAAACAACCGGGGAGAGAACCGCACATTGCCAACGGGCAGCGGTGTTAAACCGGGGATGGGCAGGGAACGCCTGACATGGGGCACGGTAGGGATATAACTCTGGCCATGGGCAGGAATGTTGCATGGAAAGTCACTTGATAGAGTCAGTCATAGATTCGAAAAAATCATGATACCCGACCCTATTACTCCTGAAGAGCGCTTGCCACAGCCACCCGCTGCGGTTTCAAGAGAGCGAGCGCTACTAAGAGACATTTCTCTCAAGATGCACTTTTCCCGGATGCTTTTTACACTAGGTATCCTCACTCGACGACCCGCACAGAACAGGCTCCGTGCAGAGCACCTGCAGGTCAGCGCAGGGACCCCAGGTGGAGGCAGGGCGGCGGGGGGGTGGGCGCGGGGTCCCCCCTCCTCCTGCCTCGAGAGGGGCGCGGGCTGAGGGGCGCGGGGTCCCCCGTCTCTCTACCGCACGCCCAGCCCTCCGTGCGAGCCCCGGAGCCGGGCTGTCCTGCCGTCCAGCTCTCAGCTGATGAGCCGTAAAGCCCAGGGAAATGACCCGAAGGTCAGGGCAGGGTAATCTCTTAACGTGTGGGTATAAAAACGTAAAGCTGAAGACTGGCGTCAGCCTCCATTACGCTACTGCTTTTGCTGTGGGTATTTTTTTTTTTTTTTGGTTTGTGTTTTATTTATTTATTTGTTTATTTTTAAATTTTGGTGTGGGGTGGGGGGGGTTTCCCAAATACACACAAATGCTCCATATGTTGAATGCAGATACCACAATGCAGAACATTTCAGTCTCTTTGAATACATTTAAGGGCAGATACACATGGCACACGTAGGCACAAACACACTCCGAGAATAAATTCTTCTGTCGTGGATGTGCTCTTTACCGCAGAAAGGTTCCTTTAAAATTCGAAGAGCAAAGACAGGTGTTGCTTTCTTTCTGCACCCTCTGTGAATGAATAGGTGTCGCAGAAACAGAAAACACACAGAATTTTCAAAATCCTGCCACAAAGAACACATGGCAAGAAAAGTTTAATTAATTGAATTCTTTCATCATTTAATCAACTTCTGCAGCACAACAGAATTTAAATTTAAATGTTGTTTTGGTGCATGGTCAAATGTACACACAGAAATGAAGTTGAGTGCATTGTCATGGTACTAGCTGTTTTAAGAACACATTTTTGCATAGAGTATATCTTTCTGTACTACTGGGAGAGAAATTAAAAACAAACAAAATCCCCCAAACACATTTAGTACATTGTATGGGCTGTGCTAGTCTACCAGAAAGTTTCAGCTATCACTCTTAGCCTTAGCACCGAGGTTAGATTAGCTAGCCACTCATGCTTCCCTCTAGTCCTATTTTCTATTATTTCTGTGATGTAGAAAGACCAATCTGCAGTTGATTTTTCTCTGTGGGTGTTCAAGAGTCCAGAAAGCTCTATGAATGAGAATCATATTTCATAGATATTTTCTAGTGCCTACTCTCTATCATAGATTTCTTCAATAGTCTAATTACACATATCCTTATATAACTGGAATTTAAAGGAATGAATTTTACTTTTTTTTGTCAGGAAGAGAGTAATTTCCATTAATCCTGCCATTAAAATCTCTGATCACCTAATTGTTGCTTTTTCTTTTTTTCTTTTCTTTTTTTTTTTTTTTCCCCATGAGTTAATAATTACTAGTGATTTCAAGAGGATAAATATATGGTATGTTATGAGCCATAATATTTTTTTCATTGCTCTGTTTTCCCTTTTTTTGTTCTTGGAAAATGACAAAGCAGAAACTTCAGTGCTGAAAATCTTTGCTTTCCGACCACACTCTTTTTGACACATTATCTTCAAGTCCCCTGGATTAGGCACAACTGAGCTTGGACAATTACATTTTTTTCGTGGTAGAACTCAACTGTCTTCTGTTTCTCAGATGCTTCTTTACTTACTTTTTCTACCTCTTTCTTACATCTGTATCTTGTACTACTTCACAAAGAACTGCATAATATGAATTTTAGAGAAGCTTTTACAAGGAAAAAAACCAAACTCTTGGCAGATCTCTGTCTCTCTCTCTCTCTCTTTAAACATTCCTAGCTAAAGAGAATATTTATAACTATTCATTAGTGCCAGTTGGTTTGGGAAATTCAGCTTATCTTCACTTGCCCTCAATGTGTAATTTAGATGGCCTGTCCAGGCCTATAAATCAGATCAATTCACAGCTGCGAGGCATCTGAAGATAATGAAACAATCACACAAATGGCAGATTCATGGAAGAACAGATACATGAACCTCTATTTATTTTGTCATAAAACTACCAGAACATATGGATAACACCAAACACAAAAGCTGTAATCACCAAACAGAAAGAGAACCGTTCTGCTAATAATCCTGGAGTAGAAGGAAGTGGAGATTACTATTAGGAATTCTCAGTGTTCCAGGTAGCAGTCTTATGCCTTTGGAATGGAAATAAACACAGTGGCAATGAATGGAAGGCAGTTCAAGATGTTCAATCCTTTCATTAATTATATTAATGTCTAAGAACTTTTTATGGTTTTTAGCCAAACCTATCAGTAGTTCTAGAAGTATGAAAACTTCAAGAGGAATCATTCTGGGGGTGGTAAGCAAGACAAAATTTTGTACAGCAAGCTCACTCACAATCTCAAATTTGAATTTAGTTGTGATGATTAAGCTACTTTGCCCCTACAACAGTTTGACTATCAGCAGCTTAGGTTAATATGCTGCTCAGAAAACTGATGACTCAATTTCTATCATTTCAGGTCAAGGAACAAGCTCAAGCAAAGCAACAGGGCAGATAGGGAAGGGTATTCAAAGTACATTTAAATCATTAAGTCAGACAGTGCAGCTGAATTTCCCAGGCATTGTGAGTTCTCAGCATCTCTTTCTCTGAGCTTAAAAGTAGAATTTTTTTGATCAGGACAGTAATGCTCAAAAATTGATAGTGTATTCAACTGCTGAAAGTCCCAGAGACCACCTTTGCTGCAAAGGATATCAGAAAAGAATTCAAAAGTAAAGGGGAGATGGTGCACCATCATTTTAAAGTAAAACATTAAGCATTTTCCCTACTTCAAATCTAATCTCCTCTAGCCGGTCTGTGACTCATTTTTTTAGATTTGTGAGGTTGTACAATTTAAGGAAACTTTGAGAAGGAAAAAAAACTTAAACACATAAGCAACCACATTATTATCTGAATCAAAAGTATTAATATGCAACAAATTTCTGCAGCATTTTGTAAGAAGTTACAAATCAGCAGAAATTTTTTGGATGTCTAATGATCTCACCCTTTGTGTTTGAAAGTTCTGGGGCCTGAAACTGTGAAGGTGACATTCTGCATAGCCTCTACATGAGATCTACATGCATGGTAGAGGGTTTTTTCTTCATGCTCTGAGATTTTAAACAGCAGCAACATCTCAGTACCCTAAGGAATCATGATTCTCAAATCACAGAAAATTTAAAAAAATCATCTTAACAGAATAATTTGAAGTACCATTTCATCTTTTGAATTAATTTTTTTCCATTAAAGCACAGCCATTAAATTTCCAGAACTGTGAGACTCTCTTAAGTTGTAATGAAAAGACAGACTCTGTATTTCCTTTACTATAGAGCAAACACAGCATGTATGCATCTACACACAAACAGTTAAAACAACTGGAAACACAGACTTTTTTGACATGTATATAACAGTTTGGAAATAGTTTAAGAAAAGTCAATTTGGATAAAAAAGGCCATAGGAAGACAACCTTCACTCCTACTCCTAATTTCAGTTTCTGTTTTATTTTTTTCCCTTTTACTAGAACCCTTCTATGTGAGAACCAGTGCAGTTAGAAGTGCCACCACAGTGTGTCATGGGAGTTATGCTTTGGGCACCTCCTCCTTACCCTCACCTCTCAGTAATTCATTCCTAAGCTAAGCTGCCTCTTTCTCATTTCTCTGATTACACATTTTCCCCAAATTCCTAAGGTAATCGATTTTTCATTTCTCTCCAGTGAGCTATGAATATTTTAATTTAAGTTCCAGGATCTAATATATACAATACACATGGGTGAAAGACCTTATATAACTTTGTTGACTATTACATATTCATGTAATCCTCTGCTCATCAGACTGATAATGTTTTATAATTTTTTGTTAAACAGATGAAGTAGTTAAAAGATGCAAAATTATTATTTTAATACTGTTACTGTTGGACTGATTAGACAACAATGATTATCCATAATTTCTGAAAGAGCAAAATGAAATTGATCTGAATTCAGGGAGTTGACTCTCTTTTCCCCCATAATATTCAGTTTTTGTCTGCAATTATTCTTCAGTGTTCCATGAAACATGGTAACAGAAGGCATACAATATGCATTGTCATATATTACACTGGTACAAGTATGCCCATATAAATAGGAATTAGACTCTACACTGTGAAACTTCTGAAATCACATTTCCTGCCACCTCCATAAATGTCTTAAATAATTGTGCTTTTTCCTTGTACCCAAAAGAGAAATTAACCTTAACTAGTTATTTAAAATCACATAGCCATGAAAAGATTTTGAATTAAAAATACTGAGGAATATTTACTCTGTGCACAGTAAAGAGACAATATGTTATCATTACTGTAAATCAGTGAGACTATGATGAGACCTTCATCTTGACCAGTTACGAGTTCTTCTCCAGGAGTCCTTAAGCCGTTTCTTAACAACTAGTAGACTTTTTTTTGTTGTTGGTTTTTTTTGTTTTGGTTTGGTTTGGGTTTTGGTTTTTTTGTAATAAAAGGGATCCTCAAGAGTCGTGGACAGCCTT
The DNA here is from genome assembly GCF_003031625.1 of Empidonax traillii. NCBI lineage: Eukaryota > Metazoa > Chordata > Aves > Passeriformes > Tyrannidae > Empidonax > Empidonax traillii. The sequence goes on along the minus strand of NW_020955744.1, from coordinate 171,163 downwards.
GCACATTTCTTCTACTGAAACATAAGAAAAAACTAACTGCCGTCTTTCAGTTGTAAGTTATTTTTCCTTCAGAAATTTCATTAAGCAGGGCAAAAGCACCAGTTTTAAATTTCTTCTTAATATACAAGGTTCTTGGTTTTATGAATAGATTGTTTAAAAATCATTGTTAAACTCATCGGTTTTGATTTAGCAGTAACACTCAATAACAAAATATGGATTCAAAGAACTGTGGTTTCAGCACTGTGCCAGCACATACAACACTTCTGCAACTTCCAGCTTTTTTACCTATGAGGGATGGAAAGCGTCTACGTAATTTGCACATCTGTGAACTGAAATTTGCATGCATAATATTTAAGAAATTCCTAGGAGACTGAAAAGCAGACATCCCAATAAAGACAGTCAAAGTGGTAATAAGAATACATGTTACAACAGCAAACATAGGCAACCAATCATTTACAACACAAGCAAAAACATCACTGACAAAGAAAGAAAGCACTCTTTCTGAAAAATATAAAGAGGCTTTGCATCTGAGAAATATTTTGCATTTGCATAACACCTTTCAATTTCAGTGCTTTATAAACACGAATTAACTCTAGCCATGTCCAAACTAGAATGCAGCTTATAAATACATGCTATTCTCAAAAAAAAAATGTTTGTAATCTGTGGCAACCTATACCAGCCTAGTTTTTATTGTTAAAGCTTATCACAGGGAATGCTAAAGAGCTGTTGTGTTTATCTCTATCCCTTATCAAAACCATCGAGAGCAGTGCATCCTCCTGGATATGTGTCATGACAGTAGTTCTACATCTGTGATCACCAGCCACATCATAACAACATCAAGCCTTGGTGTACTCCCTCCTCTCTCTTCCCCCCGCCTTTCCCTCCCAACAGAAATATGTTAGACTGGCAAGAGAACAGTTGTGCTGTTATAACTGCAGGTAAACTAGGGGATTCAGTATGCACAGAGCGCTCACACCCCAGATTAACATGCTGATGTCAGCCATGCCTTGTGCTGTAGACATGATCTCAGCTTCAAACCACCATCCTGGTGCATTGATTTGTGCTACTGGAGCCATATTTAATTGAGACCCAGAGGGGACTGTTTTCTAATCACTCGATGATGTAGCCCCAATCCTGAAAACACCTCCATACATGTCTAATTTTAAGAAGATGAGACGCATGACTCAAATGTTAAAACTTAAGCTTGTCTGTATCTGTAAATTTCATGTACCCACACTGAGGAACGTGAATTGTTGATTTAAACAGTGAGGCCTGGATTGCAATCTTGATTTTAGTTGAGATACCTATAGAATACTTTGGGCATCAACTGAAAATATGTTAGCAGTCAAAGATTACAAGCAGGTTTGAAGAGCACTACACTTAGTGATGGTACCCTGTAGCATTTCATATTGTTGATTTAGGTAAAACTAAAGCTTTTTAAAATCAAGAATAAACTCCCATTTCTTCCTGCTTTGCTCCTCGTTGTCCCCAGTCTCCCCTGGATGAACAAGTGCTCCAGCTGGTAACAGGTGAGACAGCTCAACATTCACTGTTTAGTCTAACAAGTAAATGATACCTTTGCATAGCTACAATGATCTCTCTTCATATGGTCATATATTTGTGAGTAAGGCAAACCACTGGAAGTGAGCCTCTCTGACTTTATTTCGATGAATATCACTAAATGGAATGGGTTTTTACACACAGATGAGATCCCTTTGCTGTGTGAACAGCCAGCTGAGTTATTGGTGCAGAAAGAATAATGTTAGATAGCATCACTATATACCTAAGGGGTGTTACAAGGTGTAAAGAGTTAAAAAACATAAGCAGATGTGACGTGTTATTTCTGGCAGGCTTACACAGGTTCATCAAGTGTATGTAACTCCTATTCCCTACAATCTATAGCCTTAGAAGAAGGATGTGCATCACAGAACAATGCTTCAGTTACAGTGGCAGATGCATTTGATTATGGGTTTTCAGAGACTCAACTCTTACTAGAATCATAGAATCTTTTAGGTTGGAAAAGACCTCTGAGATCATCAAGTCTAACTGTCAGCCTAGCACTGCTATGTTGACCACTAAGCCATGTCCCACATCTAAACAACTTTTAAATACCTCTAGGGATGGTGACTACCATTCCAAAGCTTGACAACACTTTCCATGAAGAAATTTTTGTTTGTATTCAACCTAAATACTCCGTGGCACAGCCTGAGGCCCTTTCGTCTCATCCTGTCACATGTTACCTGGCCTTTGTAGAGAGCAGTAAGGTTCCCCCTGAGTCTCACTTGTTCCAGGCTAAACAGCCCCATCTCCCTTGTCTGCTTCTCATAAGACTTGTGCTTCAAACCCTTCACCAGCTTTTTTGCCCTTTTCTGGACAGCTCCAGCACCTCAATGACATTTAGTAGTGAGGGGCCCAAAACTAAACACGGTACTCTAGGTGTGGCCTCACCAATGTTGAGTACAGGATGACACTGACCAAGTTTACAATTTTCCAAAGTTTTCCAGAAACCTAGTGTCATGGTTTAACCCCAGCCATTACCCAAGCGCCAAGCAGCGTCTCACTCACTCCCCTACCAGCAGGACTGGGGAGAAAATCAGAAGGGGAAATGGTAGAAAAGTTATGGGTTGAGATAAAGAGTTTAATAGGAAAAACAAAAGTCATGCATGCAAGCAAACCAAAACAAGGAACTCAGGCAGGTGTTCAGCCATCTCCAGGACAGCAGGGTCCCATCACACTTAGTGGTTACATGGGAAGACAAACACCATCATTACAAATGTCCTCCCCTTCCTCCTTCTTCCCCCAGATTTATAGACTGAGCAGGATGACATATGGTATGGAATATCCCTTTGGTCAGTTTAGCTCACCTGTCCCGGCTCTGTGTCCTCCCAAACTCATGCATCCTCAACTTCTTTGCCAGTGTGGCAGTACGAAAAGCAGAAAAGACCTGTGTAAGCACTGCTCAGCAACAACAAAAACAGCTCTATTATCAACACTGCGTTCATCACAAATACAAAATACAGCCTTATACTAGCCACTGTGAAGAAAATTAACTCAACCAAAATCAGCACTACTAGAGATAAGGAGTTGCCTATTATTTACACATTTGTTTACAACAGGTAGTTCAGATGTTATGCTGACTTCACCAAATAGCTCATGCTGGGTGATCCTGTACATTGTCTTTTCATGGAATAAGACTTGCTGTTGTGTTTTGAAATTCTTACAGAGTACAGATACCAGCAGAACACAGCCTACAGTCCTTGTACCAGAGTAAGATTCTTGTGTTTTTAACAGTAATTAAGGCAAGAATGCAAGAGAATAGGACACTGCCACACATAGCAACTATTTGTGCTGCCTCCTGCCACTACACATTACTGCTGTCATCCAGATTTGCAGTGCTGAACATGTCCTTTTGCATGTACAATTCAATGGCAGCAGTTCCTTGCCAGATCATACCCTTTGTGGTTATGTAGCTGATTGTGTAGCATTTCTGGTCATAGATTTATGCACCCAACCAACTAAATCTTTTTGGAGTAAGGCCTTCAAGCCATCACACAGGCCTGCACAGTCAGCCATAGTCACAGTCAGGGACTGACTGTTTTCCCTCGACTGCTACATCTAGCACAAAGGATCTAGGCTTAAGTAGGAAAAGTGTCCATTCATATCAGAATCAATGGGAGTGAATTATCTAAACAGCTTTGTGGATTTGGACTAGGTAAATGCTAACTCAAAAGTCTCTATAACTTTTTACTAGATAACTATATTTCCTTTATACTGCTTCAGGAATTAGTTTACTGTCAGCCAGAGGAATGGAGAAGAAACCAGTGAAGTACATTGCTTTTATTCTCAACAGTTTAGATTCCTGGGCCTCAGGGAATATTCTTGCTGAAGTAATAATTAACAATTTACCTGTGAAAAAATATGTACTTGACCAAGAGGCACAAAAGAGTTCCACAGGAGCAATAATTTACAAGGAGACAAGTATTGTGAGGCATTATACCCCAGTTCAAGATGTGAGAACATCTTCAGCAGAAGATGTGTGTCTTGACATATGTAACTCTGCTGTGTAAACTTTCTCATCCTTCTTATTTGTTTTGGTCTATCGAATGCATCCCACGTGTCTTTCCACCTTTTAAAAATATTCCTGATGTTATCTGGTCTTACATGTCATCTCTGGCATCTGTGTCAGAAACATTCATGTAAAATCCATCTAAAACTCTCATTAGAGACATATGTTCTTTATTGGAACTACTGCTAAATCTGTGAAAGAGAAAGTGTGTCTTACATTTCTGAAAGACTCAGATAGTTTTGACTATATTATTATAGTTGAAATAGACAACGATGCTAGAAAATACAATATAAAATATTCTACCCCATCTGGAGAGTAAGCTCAATACAATTGTTTGGTGGGGGGGTGTTGGGGTTTTTTTGTTTGCTTTTTTTTCCCACTTCTGTGTCTTAAATTGGTACTATTTCAGTTGCTTCATCCTGAAGTTAACACCAGGTTTATTCTTGAGTAAATGTTCTGTGCAATAAATCCATTTTCCAGTTATGGATGAAAGTAAGAAATTCTTTTGGATATAAATTTAGATACAAAATGAACAGTCTCAAGAAATTTTGGTTGGTTTTTCTTTTTTTTTATTTCTAAGGGAGAAAAAACACTTCACTGTCCCAGATATCAGTCTTTCCTAACACATTTGCGGTTGTTCATTTTTGTGAAAAGACCTTGATCAGGAAAAACTCCCACTGGTTTCAATGAAAAAGCTTCAAAAAAAGCACATAGAAATGTGAATGTAATTGTCTCCAGGTTTTACATCATATGTAGATTCCTACCCTCCTGCTTTTTTGTTGTTTTGTTTTTTAAGAAATGAAGTGAAAGATTTAGAAACTGCTAAAATTTTCATATATCATGTATTAGAAGATTTCTTATTCTTCATGATGCCCTAATTTCCTTTAAAAGTAATTCATGAACTGGCAATCTGCCACCATAAGGTTACGGAACTGCAGCTTTTTGCCACTGTGGAATTATCAGTATACTTCCATGTTCTCCTAGATAAGACAGGATGGGAGTAAGGAGTATAAACATTTGTTTCTGTTCTTCTGAAAAACAGGCAGCAGAGATATTCTACCAATTAGGTAGAGTTTGAGTATTTTCCATGCATGGCTGGAATCTAGCAAGGGAATAGAGCTTGTATTTTAATGTGTGTCTGGCCCATTTGAGAGTCGACATCTGGAGAAGATCTCTCTCTGTGCAAGAAGACGAGAACAGGCATGCTGGAAGCTTACATCAGGGAAACAATATCAAGGATTTTGGTGTAAAGTTGAAAAGTGATAGGCTTAATAGGTGCAGGTACTGACAGGATCTCAGGGACTGGCATTAAATAAGAACATGAGTACTCACTCTGTGATGACTGGAATAGTGCACACCTCCAGGGGACACTTATTTCAGATGTTTGTCTCTAAGAAATGTTCTCATTCAACAGACAAGAACACACTCTTGGTAAGAAGCAATTTAAAAACACAGCAATCAAGAAGAGAGGTAAACTATACATGGGGCATGAAGGCTCCTTACCTTGGAGGTTGTCTGGTAGATATGTGGTCATTGTCCTTTTTAAAGCTTGTGTGATTAAAATTTGGGTAGGAAGAGGAGGAACAATAATGTTATTCTCCAGTTTGTAGTTGGAAACCATTTATTCTCCTGCTGTGTGAACCAAGATCTTTGAAAAGTCTTAACTATTCATAAACCTCATAAAACTATGTGATGTGAAATGTATGGATATTATCATGGCAGACCAAAAGACATACAATTAATATTCCCTTTATTAACCACATAGTGGTACGCAAAGAATGCCATGAATAGGGGTTTACAGTCAGGGCACTGTCCTAAGAATATTTCCATTGATTTTTTCTGTATTCCTTTGTTTTCTGTTTTTAAAAGTCTTCAAATAATTGAAAATAATACTGTCAGTTGCTTATCTACAAATCCTATGATCATATTTCCTCATTTAGTGTTGCAAGAACTGCCATTGCTTATCCTTGGATGTAGACAGCATAAGTATTTTTTTTTTTCAGTAACAGTAACATTATGCAAATCTAGCATATGTCTTTTGAAAGAAAAGCATTATATTAAAAAAGCTTTAATAAAGGTATTCAGAACAATTATTACATTTGTATCAGGAAAATATTTTTTTCATAATTTTGAAAAAGGAAAATTATTTTCTTCGTGTCTCTTCAACTTCTAAACACTTCCAGTAATAGGAAGTTTCTTTAATGTACTGATGTGTTTTCAAAATGTCTTTCTCAACGGATGCAATCTGAGCTTCCAAGGCTCCTGGAAGTGTACTCAGAGGAATTTTAGGTTTTGTGATAAATCCTCTACGTCAATCATTGTTGACCCAAGTATGGCAGCTTGGGACACAACAGTTCATTTAAACTGCTCTCTTTGATAATAGTCAGAGCTATTACAAGTCAGGCATTTACACCAAAGAATATAACCACAAAGTAGTATTATAGCATGCTGCAAAAGCTGTTATGAAAAATAATAGTATAATATGTTTCACAAGAGGATTAAAAAAAAATAGTAAAGGAGGGTATTATGTAAAACATTTAACCCCATCTACTGTTTCTAAGATAACTGTGCAAATCTGTAGGAGCAGAGAATTTAGTTCATGTCTCTCAACACATTTTTATCAAAATCACAGTGAGAAAAAAGGACCTGTTAGAGAGCTGAAGAAGAAATGCAAGAAGAGCAATTTTCATGTTACATCCAATCATCAACGGAAGAGGTGCTCTAGCAGATCATATAAAATACCTTACTGGCATAATATCATAGAAACATAGAATCATAGAATCAGCCAGGTTGGAAAAGACCTCTGAGATCATCAAGTCTAACCCTTGATCCAACACTGCCATGGTTACTAGACTATGGCACTAAGTGCCGTATCCAGTCTCATCTTAAAAAATAGCCCGTCTCTGATAGTGGACACTAGTAAATGTTTACGAAAGAGTGCAAAAGCAAGGCAAATATGAGGTAGTTTTTTTAATCCCATCATGAAGTAATCAGCAATTCAGGATTTTTAGAGCTGAAGGCTTATTTGCACCACTGTATTTAACAGACACTGTGACAGACAGAAGGATGTTTTGCTCACTTAATTTGCTTCAGCCTTTTATTGCAGATTTTTCAAGTGCCTAACTGACAAATATTTACACCATTACAGAAGTAGTAAGAATACATAAGAGAGTATAATGTTGGAATAGAAAAATGGCAAGTTCAGTCACAAGACATTGTCTCAGTACCTCATGAAAGAAAGGAGAGAAAGAGATTTGGGTCTGAATGCAGAATGTGTTGACTGAGATTTTCATGTGCAGACAAAGAACTTGACTCTGTATCTGTGGATTTTCTCCTTACCAATGCTTAGGAGTAATTGTAGAATATACAAAACTAGTTCTGTATCTGAAACATTGAATAAAAAACTGCTTACATGGAGTCAAGATGACTGTTTTGATCACTGCTGTATTAAAGTGTAGGAAAATCCTTACATGGAAGTCCTATACAAGAGGGCACAGCAGCCATGGTGATGGTACATTTGAACCAATCTGCAAGTCAAAAGTAACCTGTGAGGTTTACTGTGTTTTGGGCTATGCCAGTAGCTAGTCACCTGTCGGGAAAGAAAGGGAAATGAAAAAGAAATTTGAGAAACCGCTGGACCAAAAACACAAGAATCCAGTGATTTTTCTAACCTCTGGTGGCCTTAAGCTCCATGGTTTTGCCTCATCTCTCTTTCTAACTATTCTTACTTTTGTTCTTCCCAACATTTGCACTCAGAGGGCAGTTCTGTCATTTGCTTACAAGTACAATCTTTTTATTTGTATTTGTTTTAACTTTGCTGTCTGATTATTTTTTTCAGCAGGCCCTTATATTTATATTGTGAGCAATAGCTGTTTCCTGTTTAGTTTCTCTATGATGTAGATTATCATAGAGCTCTCTTAAATTAATCAGATATTCACTTTTCTTTAGATTCAAGGGTCTCATCTCTCTACTTAATTTCTCCTCATGTATTAAAGTATATTTTATGTTAAAACTCTCCTGCTGCCATTTACTTCATATCCTTCTTCAGATAGGCTGCGATATTCAAAATGTAGACTCAGAATGAAAGTTTACAGTGGCATAACAAGCTTTTCTAATTCCTTCTGCATTCCTTTCTCATTAATTGTTAACTCTCTTTTTTGTTTGGATTTAGTTTTAGTTTTAACAGTATAGAACATTGATCTAAGGCTTCCCATCAACTGACCCAAATAAATTACATTTCCAAGATGTGACACTTTAATGGTTTGTTTAGATTTTCTTCTCAGTATATTACTCTGCACTCGTCAACATTACCTTCACCTGCCATATTATAATCAGCTCCTAGTCTTCTGAGTTCATTCTGCAAATCTCAATTAAATTGAGCAGGACAGATCCACAAGTTCGCTGAAAATGCATCACCCACTTTCCTGCCTGTCAGTGAGTTATAATCCTAACACTGACCTTTCCCTCTTACTCTACTGGGTCATCTAGTCTAGTGTCTTTTATTCATACATTTGGCTGTACTTAAGCAGCCATAAGTCTTTATGGTAGTTTAAAATGAGGGAGTCAAGGTATCTGCAGCAGCCTATTCATAGAGCAAGGAATCAAGAAATTGCCCTGTTCCTAAGGTAGCTTTTACTGTCTCCATTTAGCCACCTATTGCTGTAGCCAGAACCAAGTAACACAATATGGCTGAGCCAATCTAGCTGCTCAAGGCTGCTCAGACAAGACGTCTTCCTCCCTCTGCCCACATTCTTGGCCACATGATCCTGTTTCTCTCCTCACATACCAGTCTTGCCAATTGTCTGATACCTCAATAAGCCAATTTAACTAGCTAGCCCACAAAAAGCTGTCTATTCGCTTTCATGTTTCAAGTCCATTTTCCATCCATTTAAAAAGTTGAATGGTATAAGCACAAAGCCTATTGACAACCATACTTGGCACAAGGAAAAGGTCAGGAGTCTGTGGCTGGTGAGAGGAGTAGGACCTCCCAAATTTTAAGGACAGCAAGCCATTAGATTAGATTAAATCATTTCTTGTAAACCCACTCTTGGAATAAGTTAAACTGCCAAGCTGCCCTGACACTCAGCCAAAGGAGGCCTTGCTCCCCATCACTACTTCCAAGTTCTCTTTTGCGTCCTCTCTTCTTTCTCTTAGTTCTTCTCCCTTGATTCTGCTCTGGAAATCACACTGTCTGAGTGATCTTCTCTGATCTCGAGGTAAGCCAACTCATCTCAGCAATCAGCCAAAATAGAAAGAACGAACTTTTTTTGCTGGGTTGGAATTTGAATAAGTTATGCCAGTTTACAAGGAGATCAGATGAGATCCTAGAGACTGTTTAAGATAAGCACTGAAACTAAGTGGTGGGTAAGAGAGATAAGAAAGGGAAGGGGGGAGCAGTAGCCCACCCCCTCTTTGTTGCATTTAAAAGTTAATTTGAAACTATACCCACAGACTAATATGATTAAAGCTGCGTTCCAAACTTGGTTAAAGCTGGGGTTTAAAACATTGCTGTGCTGCAGTATTTTTATCAAAGAGAGGAGTAAAACACTCAATATGAGCTTCTTTGGAAGATGGCAAATGAAACATTGCAATTTATTAACCTTAGGCTTTCTGATCAAGCACCCAAGATTGGCATCCATATTTATTGTTAGGTAAGTTGGTGGCAAGTGATGCTCTAGTGTTTATAATTCCCCTTCCTTCTCCTTTAAATCAGAGTGAATCATGGACATGTCTTTCTGAAGAAAGACTAGCTCCATACATATACATTTTATGGAATATTTTCAAAAACTGCATTCTGCAAACCAAACTATCTGCCACTGATTCATTACTTATCCTAGAGGGAAGATACTGTGACAGAACTATTTGGCTGGGCTTCACAGTATGTAGGTGAAATATCTGATGTTACCAACTATTCACCTTTTAGATTTTTGCATGAAGAAAGAATGATTAGAAGGTGATCATACTCAAGATTTGAGTGGTGGTTGCTTTTTATGCCCCTATGGCATGCTGGGAAGTGCCAGGGCCCTGGTCTGGAATGTTGGCTCAAAATTCCTGGAAGATCAGAGCTGGAGTTTAAAGAAAACTAAGGACGTGTACATACAGATACAGATAGTTAGAGGCACTTTGGAAGTTTAAGGACAAGCTAACTGAATTGTTGTGTCAACACTGCCTACAAAATTAACTTGTCCCTCTGCAAAGTTGTGCTGCAGTTTCCACTCTATTCACAGACTAGTTTATGTGATGGAGAATGGAAGGTCAAGTCCCTTCTCTTACTAAGAAAAACATCTATGTATTTTTATGGTTTTGAGTACACTTTTCCATACACTCAGATTAATTGAACATCAGGTGAAACAGCATGTCTTCACTTCTTTCTGGTATGCTAAATATCCTTTGGTTTTGTTTTTAGTAAAGCACAACGTTTGTGATTCTTAAGATTCTCACCTTTATTAATCTGTAAGACTTTATCATACACTCACGTACTTTCTTCCTGGTTTGGGCTAGCCTAATTGTAAAAGTGCATAGACTGAAAGCCTTTTCTTCTCCCTCTCTTGTGGAGGAAACATCTGCTTATTATGCTGCAGTCTTTTCTACATTTCTTTGCATAACTACATGAATTTAACAAACATTTTGATTTACTTGTGTAGAGGGACCCAGTTCCCACATTACATATATTTAGTTGAACAGTAATTTACATTTGCTAGAGGAAGAGGTACAATTTACATAGTATTTTAATTTTTAAATAAATTAAAATTGTGAGATGCCTATTCAGAAGTAATAAAACCAGCTACAAATATCAGCAAGTTCCCATTTATTTTCCTAATGATGAGAAAATTGAATATTATTTTATGGATAAAGCTATTTTACTTTAACTTTGCCAATATAAATAGTTACTTGAATTTTAATTATTCTCTAGGAGGTTCTATAGTGTTTTGATTTTTATGCCAAATATGCCTTGAACATCTCTTAGGGACCCAAAAAAATTCCTGATCCTTTAGGTATAAGAATATCTCCTCTTTGTAGCATATAACCTAATTCAAAGTAAAAAGAAAGTCTGAAGACTTAATATGTGCTTATAATCATAATGCCCAAATCAAACTACCTAAAATCTACCCTGGCAGCAGGACAAGAAATCTGTTATTTCATTTCAGCTTCCCTTTTTTTTGTGTGTTATTTGGATGATTACACAAACAAGGCTTTTAAGAGGCTACAAACTTCTCTTTGTAGTTATAGCTCAGAGAATTTAGAGGCGTGGGACTGAACTGAAAATATGTGGGGTATTCCTAGAGCTGCCAGTAATAGGTAACCCATGGAATGGGCCTTTCCTTTGTTTTCTTCAGGTTGCTGTGACTATCTTGAATAAGGGAGGAAAGGTGAAATTTAGAAGAAGAAGCCTTTTTTTTTCCAGATAAGCCCTTACTCTGGTAGGCTCCTATTTAATCATCACCCTTGGTTAATAAAACAGTTCTCTATTGTGCTGCACCTTTGGGCAGCCACATAAAGAATTTGCCCTGTGAGGAAAAAAAAAAAAAATCTAATATGTACCTGTTAAATTAAGTGCAGAAAGGGCTAGTAGAGGGCTACTATGAGCTAGGGCTGTGCAGAGAATTTTCCACCTGCCCTCGGACCTTCACACACCAGCACCAGCCTTTGGGGAGCAATGGGTGCTTTTTTCCCTTGCTCAGCTCCATACTAGAGGAGGCCGGGGGTGGGGAATAAATCCTTCTGAAGCTCTCTTTATTCCAAATCTGTTGTTCCCAGAGGGTTCCAGTTAACAGGAACCATGGTGTGTGTTCATTTTCCTTCTGGTGAAGATAGTTTAAAATAATAACAAAAAAGGTCCTCGGACAGTGCAGTAGGAACCCTGCCTGTCGTATTGCTGCCTTGCTTGTTCTCTGCTAGGCCCCACTTTAGACTTTTTCAAAGGTGGATTCAGTCTGCAAAAGCTTTCATGCAAATGGCTTATTTACTTTAAAGCCCAGAGACAGCAGAGGGGCCACAGAGCTCTTTTTCCCTTCATCTTCCCCTTACTCGTCCAACACCTTGTAAAAAAGTACCGAGGTACTGAAAAGGCAGATTATTATGCACTGGGAACTGGTGTGGCAACTATTGCTTCCCCTTCATTAACGCGTGTGTTTAAGCTGAACGACTTGACCTGAAGTGGCTGGAGCCTCCCAGGGAAAGTTTTCAGTGCTTTTGTGTGCGTGTGTGTCTTTACAGAGTTCCACAGGAGCAAAACCCCTTCTTTCCCATTTGCTGCCTGCTGCCCTGAGGGTGACAAGCCTGAAAGTTTAGCAAGTTCTGTGCATAACTTCACATCACAAGAGCAAGTGCGTATTCTCCCCCTCCCCTTTCTTTTTCCGGCTCCTAAACACCTCCTTCAAGTTCGCAGCTGGGCAGGACTCCAAAGGTGCAGCAGCAGCAGCAGCAACAAGCTGGAGTTCAAAGTTAGCAGTAAATTGCACAACTTCCAGCTCATCGCTACGCTCGGTGACTATTAACAAGCTGGAAGGAGCTCAGGGAAAAAAAAATTAGGGGAGAAGGGAACACCCTCGAATTGTTTGGGAATCGCTGATGTTATGCCGCTGGGATCATGGCTCCTTTTGGAAGGAATTTATTAAAAACCCGACATAAAAACAGGTAAAATGCGTGGGTATGTGGAGGAAAAGGAAGGGCGATATGGGATAATATTTTTATACTTTTTGTTTGGATCTGGGGGCAGGATGTGTTGTCCGGACCACGCCGCTCCCTGCAGCTGGAACTCCAGGGCTCATGAGCGAACGGGAGAGGGGCCGGAGGGAGCGGGGCGGAGGGGGCCGGCGTGTACAGGGGCAAGGGGCTCCTCTCTTGCCCCCCTCCCCCGGACCTGTCATTCACCTCTTCGCTCTGGCTCTTTTGACTGCTGGTCAATATTTTCCGTGAGCGGAAGGTAGCTCTTCCGGACTTCGAACCTGCCCTGTCTAAACCGAGGCGAACATTGGCGGCCCCCCGTGCTAACAAGGTGAGGCTCGCCGGGGCCGGCAGGACGGGCTGCAACCCCGACGTGCGCGTCCCGCCGGCGGCCGGGGGGAAACCCGGAGCCCTTCAGCCGCCCCGGGACAAAGTTCCCTGAGTTTCTCACGGGAGGGCCGAGGTCCGGGCCCTTCGCCGCCCGCCTTAGCCACGTTCCCCAGGGAGGTAGAGCAGCAGCCTGCAACTCCTTCGAATCAACCCCGTCCCTTATCCTGTCCGCTGGCTGTAAGCCTGGGAGGTAGGGGAGTATCAAGCTCCAGCGTGGGGAGAGGGCATGCTTTTTTTTTGTTTAGCCTTTAGTCCAGTATGGACTCGTACTGCATGTGGCTTTTTGCCTATAAAATTCTTCAGGTGGTCAGCTGTGGTCCCTGGATCTGCTGGCGCGAAGTTTATGGGGACTTTGCCCCTCACGCTGTGCATGCTTCCACATGCCCCGCACACCGGCTGCGAAAAGGAGAAAAAGAGTTATGTAATCACGTTAGGTGCTAGGATGGCACTAGATTATTTGAGAGTAAATATTCTTGGAGTAGAGTAAATCTGCTTGGGCTCTGTAGGATGTACAGTTGCTGAGACCTTCTAGCTAAAGCTGAACAGAAACAGGTCACTGAAATTTTGCCTCAATAAGAAACTCAAAAATCACTTGTAATCTCTTCCCCATTTTGGCTGATGCTTTTTGCTGAAATTTAGTTTGTATTTAAGGGAATGCAAGGGAAAAATCTCTTCTAGGGGGAATATAACTGAACTCTTAAAAAAGTCTTGTAAAAATGTCCCTTCTTTGGGTTTGGCATTTGGTTTTCACATTTAGTATACTGAAATTTTTTCATGGGGGATTGTATTTGTTGGGATTGTGTGAAAATATTAATTTAGCATTGTATAAAGAATATAAATCAGAAAGACTCTAACAGTCAATGTTTAAAAAATTGGGTAGTATTTTTAGAATTATTATATTGTGGATTACAGATTAAACGGCGTGTTTTGCTAATATGTCTGAAAACAGTAAAACTTTGATGTACTTCTCATGTAGCCATTTTTTGTTTAGAAGATCTGGAAAGGTGGACATGAACTGTTTTATGATATTGCATTTACATAGAACTGTAAATTTATTAGTCTTAAGATGTAAGTTTCGCTACTGCCATCACTTGTCTGAATAAGCATTACATCACAAAGCGCAGTTCCATTGTGTTCAATGGTGAAACTGTTTCTTTTGGATATCTTTTGGATATTTATAATATCTTCACACTAATTTCATCAGTCTCACTGTTTGCTAATGTGACATTTTATTCATTGTGAAAAGAACTTCAGAATCCAAAGCTTTAAACAGGCAATAAAAATTCAAATACCAAAAGAACTATTACTGTGAACATCTAGCATTTTCTTCTCATTTCATCCTTCCACCCCCAAAAATAAATTAATGCTTTTAATGGCAGAAAGTAGTTGTGGCAATAAGAAGGTGCTGTGTGAGCACAGAAATATGGGGGGAGGAGGTCAAGAACAAAGCAAACTACATAATTTGTAAGATGTGTTGCCATTATGTTCGAGTATTTAAATTTCTGCATAATTAATGTTAGCTCTAATATTGAATGTTGAGATTTTAACTTTGCTTATGCACTTAGTAAAACGGTTTTGCAGTATAACTGAAGAGCTACATAATAATTCTTCTTTATTATAATTGTATCTTGGTGAACTCATCTGAAATCTTGAAGTGAGCTTAAAATCCTTCACTACGTTTAGGGTAGTAGTTGGGGAGTTGGAACTTGTGGCTCACTACCTTTTATTAGTTTAATTACCTTTAAAGAGGGACCAGAAAGGGGCATACAAAAATGTAGACCTTTAATCTGCTGCTTCTTTTTTCATTAGAACTAGTGCACGTACACTTTTCTGAGAAACTTAAGTTTTTTTCCTTTTTCTCTGGAATGTTTTAATGACCATTTGCTACATGCAAATATAACTTTTGAAAGTTATAAGATAAGCAAATGAGGAGTAAAATCTATGTTTACATGAGGACATAAAGCTAAGTTGAGGCAATAAAGGTAAGTGGAAGAAATGCCAGAAGGAAAATGAAGGCGTTACAGTCATTTGCTCAGATAACAAGATGACACCACTGTAATTAGTGCTTGACTTGCAGCATTGCCCAGAGGTCCCAGATCAGGGCCTTGTTTCATAGTAGGCTCTTCATATCCAGATCATAAATTGTCAGTCCCTACCCCTAAGACCCCAGAGTTTAAACAAGGAGTTTACCCTGAGTCTGTGTTTATGAGGTATTCTAGCAAGAGGTGAGGGATGTTGGCTATGATGTCACCAGCCTTTAGAGAAAGAAGCTGAGATTAACCATCAGGAAGACAAAACCCATGCAAACTACTACGAGTATTTGAAAGATCTTCAGTCAGTATTACTCTCTTGGGCTGCTGAAATCTCACTGATGCAGAGACAGTACAAGCAAGGCCTATGTCACTGTAAGCCCTGTTTTGATTTCAGGGGAAAGGCTGCTAGCAATGTGGCTCCAACATATATTTCTTGGCCAGAAAGACAATGAGTGATGTTTTGATATCTTTTTCAAGAGCTCTAAGTAGCATAGACCCCAGACTGTGTTTGTGCTTGTCAGTGTGTCCCCAGGAGAACAATACTTCCAAGATGCCCCACCCACCTACAGACCAAAATGTTCACAGTGGGGACAGGCTGTACTCTCTGAGGCAACAATAGAAAAAAGAGTTTCCTGCAGGACTAAGGCACTGCAGCATGACTGAACTCAAGGGGGTTTATTTTCATGCAAATCTTTTAAAGATGCCATTCTTTGAGAGTGAAAGGAATACTCAGCTCATATCATGCTTCAGAAGTGTGGTGATGGCAGGAAATGCTTAGCGGAAGGTGGAGGAAGAGAAAAGGCACTGAGTTCTTTGCATTCTAACACATTGCTCTGCACAGAGCAAATCAGTTCCCTATCCAAATATGGCAAACAAATACAGAGCATATATACTTCCAGTGTTTATGTACCAGGGTTTCACACTGTATACGATTTCCTGGTTGCTAAGCAGTACAGGAATTTATGCTGCATTGATTTTCTGTAAGATTAGAACTTCTTTGCCCTTGGGTGCTAGATTTGATCCCTTTGAAAAGGGGTCTTTAGGTTCATTTAAATACTTCAAGGATATCTGGATCTATCTCACACCAAGAAAGCTGGCATCTATTATTTCTTTCATAAAGACTACTTCCTTGGGTTTTGCACATAAACCTTGTTGAAGCTCTACTGTTATGTGCATGTTGTGGTCAGGGAAGTAGCACACTGAGAGGCAGAGGGTACAGATAATCCATCTTCTTCACACAGTTGTCCTTGATGCTGTAGGGTTGTCCTGTTAGGCATAGCACACTGAGAAATACTTTTTGCCAGTGTACTTCGTGTTGGCCCTATGTTTACCACAATCATTTGCATGCTCTGTTGACATTCAATAATTCTGAACCCAATATACTGTTTTGTGATGAAACAGTTGTGTTACAAATCTTTTAATATTTAAATGTATTTATTGGTTTTCCTTTTCCTTCCTGATTTTTTTCCCCACCTTTTGTTATTTACTTTTTTCCACCATTTCCACTTTTACTCAGTGCAATGGCAATCAGCACAGAGTTTTGCTATAGGAGGAAAAGACTTAATTCTTATTATATGCCTAGTCTTAATTCTTCCTCTCTTTAAACAGCTAATCTCTAATTCAGATGTAGAAAGAAAGACCATATACCTCCATTCAGTCTTATGGATATAGAGGGAGTTCTTTCTGTTCTGACAGTCAGAGGCGCCTCCCCAATGAGAGACACATTCGATGATTCTCTCAGTTTTTATATTACTGTGCAGGGTTGTGAATTAGATTAGCAACTTCATCTCCCTGATACTGACCTAACATTTCCATGATCCCTCCCTTCCTCCCTCCCTCCCTCCAGTAGTTTCTCATTACATCTAGTTAGCACAGTGATTTGAGTATTACTCTGAACATCTCTACTGCTCTACGATTGAGTACGCTGCTATACATTTTATACCTTGGTGACGTAAAACTGAAAATGCTCGGCATTGATGTGTGGATTGGTAAAGCTCTTGGAGATCAACTGCTTGTCTGAATGAACTGTGCGTGACCCACACTGTAAGTCTCATGGGATCATGTGAGATGTCTAATACTTCTTCTCTTGGATAAACAAACCCGGATAAAAATCTATATGAAGCTATAAAGGTGCTTTTTGATACAAGACTACCAGGTATTTGGTATGTATGTTGGAGGGGGTAGATAAAAACTTATTTAGAATCAGTGGTGTTATCTGTGTTAAATTTTTTAATCAAAGGATGGTGCTTGTTTGGTAATGGAAGAATACATTCTTCTCCATATTTTTTATTTCTTCTTGAGTGTGAGACGTATTAGCGAACTATGAGAGAAGTTATTCCTTTTTGAGCCAGACTTCATACAGGAAAATTTCTTTTCTGATCTGGCTTGTCAGCTTTGTCACAGGGGTCAAAATGGTTGCATACATTTTCTAATAATCTTTGTACGTATCTGTTCACTTCACTTTCAGGAAGAGCTTTTCGTCTAGCAAAACACTAACTTTATTTCTAAAGAGTTAATTATCTACTATTCCAGGAGGTCAGGCAGCAATTTCATTCCAAAGGAGTAAATAAAATGAGTAATAGAAGTGTGTAATACTACACCATCTAAGGAAAGAGCATGACTTAGGTTAAGTTGAAGCTAATCTGAAACACTAATATAATGTAAAGTCAGGCTGAGAGATACATTTTGGAACAAAAAACCCTTTTTTTTTTTTTTAGTGAAAAATTCAAAAGAGGAAAAATCTTGTTGGTCAATGACCATTTCCTATTTTACTGTTGAAAAATTAGCATTTTACATAGAGAGTAAAAACTCAGTCACATTGCATTGTTTTCAGCGATGGGGATTTTTTAAGATTCTATTAACTTTAATAAAAGTCAGTGATAATCACAGAGTAATACCTCCTGATTCACCTATGCTCAGAAAAACTTTTTGTTTTGTTTGTTTTATATGATTAGTAGTAACAATGTAAAACTATGGTCTGAAACATTATTATTTGAAAGCATTAACATCACATATGCTGTACAAGCCTTAATTAGTCCATTCAGCTTCTATATTTAGTATGTTGATAAATCCTTATTAATAGTGACAGAAAGGATGATGCAATATAAAAGTTGTATTTAAGACCAAACATTAAGTGAAGCCTAGAACTAAATGTTGGACATGCTGGTACTTAGTTACGTGCATGGATATTATTGTCACTTCTACTGTTTCTCTCATGTGTTATGATACCCTCAAGATGCCGACTTTCTGTCTTCTGCAGTGCTTCCATGCTAGCAATTCATTAGGTATCACACAGGACAAAACGGAAAAGAGACAAGTGGTTTCAGAATGAACGGAAAGAGTGGCCAACCAAATGGGAAAATAAGTTAAAAATTTTTTTTTTGTGTAGCAGAGGCCAGAACAATCCTTTACAGAATGTAGGTACTAAACAAGTACAGTTCAGTATAATGTTATGCACAGTTCTCTGAAAATTTCTCTCAGATCAGTTTGTATCTGATCTTTATTTTTTTTTTTTTATGAGCTATTCTATACCTACATGTCCCATTAGAAAAAATTACTTAGAACGCAGCACAGTTTTCATGCAAATTCTGATGATGACATTTTACCTTCTGGGGCTGTAAATTTTCCATGGACTTGCATAATTCTTGAAAAATTATAAACTTTCAGAAATTTATCTTATGCTTATGTTTAACACATAAATATAAAAGTCAAAACCTCATTAGTGATTTTGGAAGTTGCATTTTTGGGGGAGCCTTGTCCAAAATACTATTTTTTTTAACATCTTTCTGATACTTGACTCAAATGGGCCCCAGAATGAAGCACTAGTTGCCTTTTCTTGTTTTGACCTATCCAGAAATGCACTTAAACTGCAGGTGTTGCAATAGTGATAATGATACCAAATTGTTTGTGACCTCAGACAACCAATAACCTCATTTAGTTTTCCTTAGCTGTAATTTGGGTGTTAATATTTACATGCCTCAGGAAAATAAGTAGGACATGACTAGACAGTGTAAAATTTGTGGAAATAAAGAGGATGAAAGCCAGATAGTGAGAGAGGTATGAATAAAATCTGTGAGTTCTTTGTTTCTAATTGTTGTACAGTACACTAGAGCTAGCTGCCGTGCAGGAAAATGAGAATACACTGTGGATTGTTTAGGTTTAATTTCACATAATTGTCTGAGGAATTTTCAGGAGTCTAAAATTTTTCATAATGTTAAAAATGGCTTGTGAGGAAGGTTGTATTGTACTAGAAAGGGAAATAAAGAAAGAAATGTCATGTGGATGTTAATAGATTTTGAGGTGGTTTTGTGAAGTGAACATAAGAAAGGAAAGTTAACTCTAGAAACCAAAAAAACAGAAAGGAAGGTTCTCGATGGTAATGATAATAAAGTTGTCATGTAATTATTTTTTTAATGCTATGAAATCCAAGTCCTGATATCATTTAGAAATTAAGAAAAGGCAAGAAACTTTAAAGAAAAAATTACAGTGCAAGTTTGGCACATCTGTCATGCATTTTATTTGTACCCTTTATTTAAAGTTGTTTCTCTTTCACCATTTTTTTCCTGTTTCATTCTCAGTCCTGTCTGCCTGAGTACCTATTTGCCTCTGTCAGTTTGAACCATTTAATTTGGAGTTTGGATGGTTGCTAGACATACATTTTTGAGCATTAGCATTGGAAGAAGCTTATTTCTTATGTTTTAATCTTAAAAGTGATATATGCCTCTGTTTTCCTGGGTTGTGGTTGTTTTTGTATGATTTTTCCCCTCACATTCGTTAGTAAACTGGTGAATAATGGGAGGAAAATATATTTATAGAGAGGGTAGGTATTTGCTGTGAGTAAAATATATAAGTGTGAATATAATTTTTCTATTTTGAGGGTCAAAACTTTTAAGTTGCGTCACCCCTATCTGTTCTCTTTCATTGATGTAAAGAGTTGCGAGTTATGAATTTTCCATCATAATAGTAAATATAATAATCTCTGTTGAAAAGCAGAAGATATTTATTTTTTCCTCCTTATAGTAATAAAAAACATCAACCTTTAAAGTAAATATACAAAAAATAGTAATATTCTCATGTTCAAGGACAAAATCAGGTATTTGAAAATTTAATAATCTATTAGACCAAGTTTTGTTTTGGTCAGGTACAGATATGTTTACCTTACTTTAGTTTGTAATGTATGACCTCAGTGGAATAATGTAGCTGAGTGAAGACTACTAATTTTTAAGAGAGTCTGCCCTTGGGTCTTGATCATGCAGTTTGCTTTGTGTTAATACATTCCATCATCCATGTAGAACACCTTACTTTGCTTTCCCCAACCTCTTTCAAATTCTAAAGGATTATTTCTACAGAGGGTAGTTTCCACTGTGAAAGCAGTTTTAAGCTACAACATTTTTCAGAGCAACAGTTGGGATGACCTAAAGTATACCTCATTTGCCATAGGAAGTTATCAGATTCTGCTCACTGATCAAAGACTGGCTTAGTGATATTTATAAATACAGGATCTTACACAGATGTGCAGCTGCTCGTGTTTTGCTTGGCTTCATAAGTGGTAAACTGATGTTCTGAGCTGCTGTTTCATTTGGATATTACCAGATGACAGACTTCCTCTGCACTGATTTCTGAAGCACTAAGTATACTTGTTTAACTTGATTATTGCCTGTATCTCTCAGGGCCATTTTGTTATTAGAATCGTGTTTTACTGAAAAGCTCTGTACAAATCCAGTTTTCTAAAAAAAATTAGGATTGGTATTGACTTTACTGCCCTTTCCCAGATTCCTGATACTTTCAGGTTTAGGTAGTTAACTATGTTTGTTTACCCGTGAAGGTCACTACAGGCATCAGACAAAAAGATCTGGTTTTGGAACTACAATTGTGGATGGTCACAGTACTTCTGACATTCATATTGTTCCTAAGATTAAAGCACACAGGAAAACACAAATGTCAAGCTCCGTCTTACTCAACTTGATCCACTAAAAATTTAGGTATCTAGTCATCTAGGTACTCTTTGTAGTTAATGGATACATCTAAACACTTCTGGAGGGCAATTCATTCAGTCTTAGACAGGCTTTCAGTATGTGATTAGTCACCCTTTTGGAGGAGCCTACTTTATGCCACTCTGATTACAGAGGAAGGTCAGAAAATTATCTCTGATTGCACATCTACATTTTAAATAGCTTAAGGTAGATGACATGAGCTCCACCCAGTCACTTTTCATGGAGCATGCTCAGACTTTGTAGAACACCAGTTCGTTTTAAAAACCAGAAAGGGAATCATGAACGCAGAGGTGAATTACAGGTGGATAATGTATGATTAGGAGAGAACCATCCTAATAACATGGATGTGTTCCCCGACTCTGCCACAAAATTCCTACCTGATTTTGGGCAAGTCATATGAACCACAGTTTACAGAAGTGGTTACTCACTGCATGTTCCTTATTTGCTAATTCAGTGTCCTGTAATCTGTTTTGCACAAGGGCTGAGCAAAGGATGTCTCACTTTGGACATTTCTATGGATATCAATTCAGTTAGCCAGAGTGGGAATTTAATGAGTGGATAGCTTTGGCCTGAATATTTTTGAGCTCTGGTTTGTAAAAGAGAGTTCTTTCCCTACAAGAGTATGTGGAGATAAATTCAGTAATGTGTCAGCTTGAGAAGCAATTGAACATCTGATGGTAAATGGCATGTATCAAAAGTTTAGATTTTGAAAAGTGTCTTCTATAAAAGGGAGAAAATATATAAAATGCACTCATAATGAACAAACATAAGTAATAAGGGCTAGATTTATGAAGGAGACTTTGGTGCCTAAATGTAATTGTAGTTGCTTAAGACAAGGTATAAGAACTTCTGATGTTCACAAAATTAGGTTTAAATACTGAGTAATAACATTTTGACTGGTAGCACTGCCCAGCTGTCTGCACTCCTACCATGTCTTATGCTGGTCCCAAAAACCCTGTAGTTTGTGCCTCTGTCACACCTTACCAAGATTAGGAAAAATGCTGTCTTTCAGTTTTTTGACCACAAGTCCCACGTAATAGCCCTGTTCAGAGCATGTGCAACAATACACGAAGTGCAGCCAGGAGCCCTGGTGGACAGAACCCTCCTGTCAGATGCCCACACTGGCACCCTCATCATGTATTTGTCAGAAAAGTCTTGTCAAGTTATTCTAAAATGAAAATCTCTTAGTATTTCATGTTGAAGCTGTACCATTTTGTGCTGGCATAAGTTATAGACTGACAAAGACCAGGATTTGTGTTGAAGGCTTCAGTGAGAGGAGGAGATCAGACTTTCTCTAGCTTTTCTAATTTATATTATATTTTTATGCAACGAACACCTGAATATGGTCTAACAGTACCTGTCCTGCCCTCCTGCCCTTTTGTTCACCTTTCTGACTACTTTAGATCAGTTCCTGCTGAACTTGCTGATGTCAGCAAATCCCTTTGTTAGAAGTTAAACTCTTCTGCAGTACTTTTGTAGAAGTTTAGGTGTCCAGGTGGGTATTATGAATTTTAGCAGCAAGGAAGACACTTCTGCAGGTTGCATATCTATCATCTACATGTTAGAAAACTAAGCACACATTAGACTTCTTTAAAAGTCAGAAGCCACAAACAGAATGTGCATAGGACATGGAAGAAAGCTAAATATGTATATTTCTCCAAGTATGACAGAGTTGTCCGCATGGCAGAGGGAAACATGCCTGCACTCAGCTGTCACTGTGGGCAACCATTCAGCTTATAAAGTACCTTATTAAAAGTAAACTACCATTTTATCCTCCCTGAGCTATGAAGCCATATGAATTGCTCATATGTTGAAAGGATCCCCACCTGCAAAGATTTGTGAAAGAAACATCAGATTAATTTGAATGGTGACTCAGCCTGACTTTCTGTGAACTAAACAAGTAGTTTGCAGTGTCTTTCTGGTGTCACAGCCTGCTTGGGATAATCACTATCCTGCCATAGATGCATCTCACAAAACTAGCACCATTATTTCTTGGGCCTGCCTTGGTCTTTGGTCACAGTAACCTAGCCATACTTGCCTTCAGCTGTGCCCACTGCAGTTTTTTGTCTCATACCTTCTCTCTCTGTTCATCACAAATCTTATGCCAGGGATTACTATCCTTTCAGCTACATCAAATTTTTGGACAGTTTCTTCCTGAACTGTTCTATCACATTTAGATGGGTTATCTTGGTTTAACAAGGCTTTTGTCTTTATGGCCTAATTCATCATGACTCACTGGAGGTCAGACAAGTAGCTCAGCCCCAGTGGGAGTGTTGTGATGGACAACTGACATGGTTATGAGACTCTTCATATGACCCTAGAGGAAAACTCATTATCTGAATGTATTATGTCTGTTATAGAACAGGTTTTGGGCTTAAGTCACCATCATTCAAATATTTTGGGATTCACATGGCTTTTTATGTGAATCACATGAAATGTCTTTCCTCTGCAGCCAGCCTCCTTCTTCTTGCAGCTAAAAATATGTGTGTGTGCTACTGGACACCATTCTCTGTATCTTTCCCTTTTGTCTACACTTTCTTCTTTGCATTACTCTCATAATTTTCCCCTTACTCTTGGCAGTCTTTATGATCCAACATTAACCTTGCTTCCAGACAGCAAATCATCCCTTCTTGCCTTGCCTTCCCTATCTCTATTGCTCAGCTGTCTAGAGCTAGTTGTGCGATCGCCTATGCCCTCCTTAGCATATCCCTTGCTAGGACAGAGCACAGTTGGTAAGGTTAAAAATTTATTTCATTTGTTCAGTAGCTTCTTCAGAGAAGATGTGGTTATATTTCAGAGATCTTATCAGCCTGTGTCTGACTAACTACATATTGAAGCATTCATTGATAGGCAATTTTAGAAAATTACTTGAAAGCATAAGATGCACAAATCTCTCATACTGACAATGGACACTAAAAATTCTTCAGGTTTCTTTTAAAAAAAATTTATGTCCACTCTTCTTGTTAGCATAATTATGTATCTAGTACTCAATTTAGCTCTTTAGAATGAAAATTTATATGAGTCCACTTCATCATCTCATCTTTTTTTCCTTTCAACTCTTCAGATACTGTAAGTAATGGAACACATTTGTCACTGAATTATCTTTCAGAAAGTTGGAGGAAGAAATTTGAAGAAAGAAAAAGAGAAAGAATCAATTGTAAATGAGGTCTTAATAGAAACCCTTTTGAGGTGATATTCTTCAAAATAATCTAATGAAAGCAAATGAAATGGCAAAGATCATGCACTATAACTTTCAGAGTGATGTAGTTCACTCTACAAAATTTATTACAATACATACAGAAGAAAATTAAAGCTTATCCTGTATTTCTCTCACTTTTGGCAAACTGTAAAGAGATCCTTAAACTAGATTTTACGATACACAAAAAAGCTGTGTTGACAAATCATTAGATTCAAAAAAATTAAGAAAGAGTGATGGTTGATGAGGTGGCTGAACAGATCTAAAAGCTTGGTATTGTAAAAAGCCCCCTTTCCAAGTTCCTGGCCACTCTGCCTTTTCCTTTGCATTGCTCCTATTCTTGCCTGACACTGTAGAACCCAAACAAATATTTTCCTTATTCTTTTTTCTCTTCAGGTTTGTTTTTTTGTTTGTTTGTTTGTTGGTTGTTGTTTTTTTTGTGTGTGTGTGTTTTGTTGATTTGGTTTGGTTTTGGGTTTTTCTTTTAATATTGTTTTCCTGGGTTTGCTTGCTGCAAGTTTATCAAGCTGGAAACTCTGGTTAAACTAACAGAGCTGGCACAAGCAAGGAGATGGGAATATCAGCTAGACACCAAATGGCCTAAATTATTAATGGTATTTTAAGTCATATATATTGCTAACCTATAAGACTAGATTTAGCAGTAAAAATAGTATTTAGGATAATCACTTTGCTAAGGTATTTATTTTGTAAATAATTTTTGTCTGTTTTGGGGATAAGTTTGAGGAGTGTCGGAGTGTTTAAAAACAGAAAATAAAAATAATAATTCCTACAGTGTTCATGAACTATAAACTGAAATTTGCCACAGGGTCCTACTAGAGCAGCTACAGAAGTAGTTACAGTAGGTAGCCAGAAGGAACAGAATATAAGGAAGAGATTATTTTCTGAGCCTGAGTTCAGCTTGAGGACTGGCAAAGAGAAACCAAATCCATCTGGACTTTTCTTTCTGTTTATTGTGAATGAGATTAGCTTCTGTGTCACATGGTGCTACCAGAAGCAGAGAAGAGGTAACAACATGCACAGCATATAATGGTTCATAAGAAGAAAACCATACCAGCCTTCTTTAGCTTAGGGAGTATTGGAAAAGTGGAATGAAATCTTACTATTTCCATGTTGTATCTTCTTTTATTCAGCTTACCTTATTATCATGAGTTTACATATAGTGCGCTTTGTTCATGTTTTGGCAGCCCAGACCCAGCCTCAGAATGCTTTGTGTTTATTTCTGCACTGGGCAAAATGTCAACAAACCCAGAGGAGGGAAGTAGCATACATTTGCTTTTCAACAAAAGCTGAACTGAATTTCATGGAACAACAACAACAAAACTCATCCTCTCAATGCTTGGAATTCCCCTCACTTCTTTGATCTCAAAAGCTCATGAACAACAAGGATGCTTCTGAAAAGCAGTTAAAAAATTCTAATAGGATAAATTAGATAATTTCTACTGGCTGTAATAGTAACTCTATCATTTTGAAGTCTACGTTCCAAATGAGCTATAAATGATTCTGTTTCCTCTATATTATTGAAAGTGATGGAATTTTAGGCAAATTTTGTGCATTATTAATAGGAGTTTCATAAAGCTTGTATAGTGTGACCAGTGCTTAAATATGTATAGGCGCTTAAGTAGACACAGGAACAATATATAGAATTGTATTTTTGCAGTGTAGCAAAATTCTTGCGGTAGCTAAGAAGTACAAGCGGCATTTTCATTTGGTCGCTAGTAAGAACTAGTTGCTCCCCAAAATCAAGATGTAGCATTTGCTGTATTGATATTCCTAAACTTTGCATGTTGCTTATTAACACAGGAATTTGAAAATGCCCATCTTCCCATTCTCCCCAGTATGATCTAAAGAACTACTATCACTGAATACATCAGTGTTTGGTTTGGCTCTGGAGTTTTTCCTGCACCTTCCATCCCTGTATAACAGCTGCTTCCTCACTAGTAGTTGCAATATGCACATCAAAGTGTGTTTTCCCAGTAAAGTAAATTGTTAATGTTATTGTTACTCATATTGGAAAATATTTTGGTGGACAGCTAGTTCTCCTCTGTTCTAACCTCCACTGTGTCAGGTCACCACAAATACACACCTGATATGAAGAACATGTTACCTGCTACGGCATTTTGTGTACCTAGCATGCTTGCTGGAATTCCAAACATTTTTTTGACTAATATCCACTTAGCAATCTTGTGACTTTGAATATACTATGGCGAAATGATGATTTGTCTGACAGGAAGGCAGATTTAAAGCGTAGATGTAATTTATAGGGAATGTATACCCTTAGGGATAGAGGAAAATTTCAGAGGTATGACAGGAGGAAATGACAGGGGCAGATGCAGTCTCCACTGCAGCCTTTCCACTTGCCTATAAGTTAAGTGATTGGAAGCATAAATATGGTATATGGCAGAGCTAATAAGTGAAGGAGAGGACTTAGTAGAACTTTGGTCACCTTTGCTGAAAACCTGCATGCTGACCTTGCAAATAGGATTTTGCAAAAAAATATTGTCCACTGTAGCAATGGCACAGAGTCCTGTCATTAAATGGAGCTACAGGGGTGTGTTCAGGATAATCTACCATAACTATCACTCTCATCTAGTAAGCAAGGTGTATAATTCCTTTTACAGTATCTCTTATTTCTGTCTTTCTGTTATTGCAACATCCTGAGTTACTCTAATTTCTTGGTTTATTCTCTGTGAAGTACAAACTATCTACATAACAGATGGTACAA
Organism: Empidonax traillii; assembly: GCF_003031625.1. Lineage (NCBI taxonomy): Eukaryota > Metazoa > Chordata > Aves > Passeriformes > Tyrannidae > Empidonax > Empidonax traillii. The sequence continues at coordinate 144,075 of NW_020955744.1, read as the reverse complement.
TTATTACTGTCAGTCTTTGTTGGTCCTTCTTGTTGGCTACTTTAATTTCTTTTTTATCTGTTTTGAGTATTGTCGGGGCTTTCCCCTCTTTTTATTTTTCTTAAATATTAATCCCTTTTCAGGCATTTGTTTCCAAGCATTACACTTGTTAGAATGAAGCACGTGACTTCCCATGGGATTTTTAACAAAGTCTGACATTTCAAGTCAGCAGAAACTCTGGTGTGAAAGTGTTATTTGCAATAAACTAATTATCAGAATTATTGTCTTTGAACTGTTGTGCCTTTCATGTATTTTATTCTATGACAAAATAATACTATCCCATTGAAATTCAAAATTATTTCACCGCTATAGTATAAAGTGATTACATGAAGAGAAATTTCAACTATAGGTCATTGCTGAGTTATAATGTACACAGTTTTGTACAGTAGCTAACTAGGGCGATGGCATTTCTCTGCAGAATAGATTAAGGACCTACTCACAGTTTTAAGTACATCAATTTTAATTGATATGACATATTTGCAACAGCTGTTGCTAATTAAAATTCCTCATAAAGGCTTTCTAACAGTATGGGTATCTTATTTAGTCAAAAATTTATGCTTTTAAAAAGGAATAGCAAAATGAACCTAAATTTATACTTGGAAAAATGTGTTGTAAATAGCCAGTTGTAAAAATTGACTTTTTTCACATATCTGAAATATTTCAAATAGAGCATCCAAAATGTTGTGTATATGTGTATGTTTGAAAAATATCACGTGACTCACAAGATGCCTAATTTTCTTTTATTTTTAGTAAATGACTATGTACATTTCTGTAAAGGAGGAAGTTTTACTATAGAGTAACGTTAAATGGTTATAGAAACAGATGGTAGAGAGAAATTAAAGTTATTTCTTTTGAAATAATTTTTTTTTCAGAAGTCCTGTGGTGTTCTTTCCAAGTCTTCCTACAGTATTGGGACTACTACTCTTGGGAGCACACTGAGAGTTTTTGTTCTTACAGTTAAAGTAGTAGTTCTGCCTTGCCATTATTCTTTTCAGCTAGCTACTGCCCTGATTTTCGTGTGATGCAGAAGGGAAGAACCAAGTTTCTGACATGTCATGTATGGAATTTCTATGTGGACATTAACTGTACCTATGTTAATATTGTTTTTAGGGACAGGTGAAGTGGAATGGGAATGCATTTAGTTAATAGGCTAACTTGAATCCCTAAGGTTTTGGAGTAATTCCAGCTTCATTGCAGGGTGAGAGAGTAGCTACTTCCTCCTTGCTGCCCTTAGGAAACTCAGAAGCGTGTAATCTACTTAGGCAGGAGACATACTGAGTATAAGATTTGGCCTTTATTGTGTTTTCTGAAAAGCTTTACAGAAGGTGACAGAAAGTTGAGAAAAAAGGTGGATTAAATGTGGATAGTCTGAATAAACTTAGTCTGAACTTTTAATATGATTCATTTATTCCTGAAAGGTTGAAATGCTGCTGACCTTAGCTTTCATATGGGCTGTATATTCTCTATAGCTTTAATGTTTAAACTCACAATCAAAAATCTGTTTGGATCAAATTAAATTAGAGTTTCTTCCAAGCAAGAGCTGCAACACATGGCACCAATAGCTTTACTTTTTTGCAAATTCACAAATAAAATTCCATAGACCCAAAATATATTTTGATCTTCTCTTTCATAGTGATCATCTACTGTTTCATATATACTTATACATATATAGTGTAACACGCTGAGATTTTGAAAAAGAAACAATAAAAGCAATACATTATCATTTCTAAATGGAATGAGATGATTTGTGCATTTGCTATGTTTTGACTTTGTATTAGGTTATTGACTTCATATTAGGTCAGAGGTCTGGTGGAAACTGCATTCCCACATCCTTCCCACAAATGATTGGATGTTAGGAAAAGATTCCTCACTGTGAGTGGGGTTGGGTACTGGAACAGGATCCCCAGGGAGATTATCATGGCCTCAAGCCTGTCAAAGCTCGAGGAGCTTCTGGATGAGGTAGTCCTGTGAGGAGCAGGGAGTTGGACTCAGTGGTCTTTATGGGTCCCTTTCAACTTGAGATATTCTATGATTCTATGACCAGTAAATTAATTAGCTCTTATATACCCTGATATGTAAATCTCACTGTTATCAAAAGCTCTCAAATGACATGCAGCATGTGATCTATTCCAGAAATGTAGGTTTTTTGTGCCAAGTAGGTATTCCTGTAATATTGCCTTCTTATTTCCAGCAAGTATTTATAATAAAAAAATATTTTATTTTTATAGATAGTCTTTTTTTTGATAGGTAGTTACAGCTTAACTCTGACAGATAACAGAGATTATTAATCTCAGCACAGCAATAACAAGGTTTTTAGCAAGTGCATAAAAACAAGGCAAGTGCTCTCCAGGCCCTTGCACATGGAAGAAACATCTGTGGGTGTTGAACAAAGAGATCCATAGCACAAACACATACTTGCCGAAATCCAAATAGGCATATTTATGTGCCCCAGCAGCGTGCTCAAAACTAGCCCCTTGAAAACACTAGACTGTTAAATGTTTAGTGTCTCTTGTTTTCCCAGGATGTTATACGCTATTGTGTCACACCATTTTCAGAGGAGAGCAAGTGGCTTGGCCGGAAAATTGTTACCCACTGTGCAGTGGCAGGTAGAAGATGAGGTTCAGAACCTCTTGCTGAGGAGCTGGGAGTGTACAGCTTGAAAAAGAAGGTAGAGAGTGCTGAGAGACACGAGGAGCTACCTGGCTGGATTTCCCTATAAGTTTCATGTTTCTTAATGAACTTTGAAATGGCAGACCCTGTACCTCTAGGCAAAAACTTCCCTGCAAGGATGAAGTAGGCATCAGGAGGATTGTCTCTTAAAGCCTTTTTGGCTTTTGGTTTCTTCATTGAAGAAAGTGAATTGTTCTGCGTGGCATTTAACATAATTTAGGCGTTTGCTTCTTAGAAGTTTAGAAGCACTTTCATCTTACTTTGGGGAGGTCAGGACAGCACCGTACCTACACACCCTGGTCAGCTGAGGACTCCATCACATCAGCCAGTCAATTATAAAACACAATTATCATCTGATCTGCTGCAGATTAAACTGTGTATGCTATTGAGAAGGTTCAAGTTGTCATGGAATAAAATGTTATTTTCCCAATAAACTGGGGGGAAAATTCCTAGGAGAATTTACACAAATGGCTTTCCAGCATGATCCTTTTAATAGCAAATTTATAAATTTTTAACAGTTGTACACATTTTCAAGGAAAAGCTTAGTGTATTGCTTGGTGTGCCATCTGTTTTCACCTATTGATTTTTTTATTCCATATAAATTATTTCAATGACTGGGAGGAGACAACTAGTAAAATTTTTGAATATAATCTCAGGTTTGAATCCCCTTCCTAACACAAAAACTTCTAGTTGGTTGCTATGCTGACATAAAATTGGTTCAGCTGTTCACATTGAATTAAAATTAGTAAAGCGTTAAACTAGCAAGGGATTCACAAAAATGTCCTGGCTGTGAAATTTCTAACTACTTAGGTATTTTTTAGTTACAGTTTGATTTTTCTTTGGGGAGGGTACATCAAGAAATATGGTAATATTGAAAAAGGAATTCCATTTTGTTTTGTGAAAGTCTAGAAAGAATTTATTACAGTGAAGAGAGGGAAGATTTTCTTTTAGTGTTCAGAAACACTGCATTGAGTTGCTAACAGTACAATATGCAAGTGACCTAGTCCGAATAGAATGTTTGCAGAAATTATTAAGGTAAAAGAAACATCTTTTAGAGAGGAAGATAAAATTCTAAAAAGTAGGGTGATCTCTTTATTTGATTGGCATGATTGGTTGTAAAACAATATGTTGCATATTTAAGAAGAATGTTAACATTTTTAGGAAGGCAAAGAATTACGTGTTTTATATATATATATTTTTGTTCCAGACGTACCTTTGAGTCAGTGAATATCAAAAGCGCCGCTTCCAGCATTTAAGCTATCTCATATTTTGACTTTGTGCAATGTAAATATGTGTTTTTGTTTTGTCTATGTGTTGCTGGAATGTATTACTTTCCCCTAGGCCTGAAGAATAAATTAACAAAGTGTATATCTGACAGGCAACAATCAGTTTGTGCTGACATAATTAAGACTGTGTGAGGTCTATAACATGATTGGAATGTTTTTTTGGGTCATCTTTAAGAGAAGCAAGGAGTAGAAGGCATTAAACTAGCAGACGAAGCAAACAAAAAGATTCAAATTTACTTTTGACCATTCTTAAGTTTAAATTCCCATCTGTTCCTAAGAAACAATTGCCTTTGCAAAAAAAGACTTGCATGTTGTTGTTATCATCAAGACTTTAAAATCATAGATGGATAAGTAGAACATTTCAGTGCTCAATTCAAAGAAACAGAATTCAAGCCATAACTGAAAGCTTCAAAACCTGTTTACAGCAGCAGCAATGCATTGTTGGAAAAAAAAAATAGTTGCTTAGCTACTTTTGAGAAAGTTGCTGTTGTGGTTTTCAGGAAAAGCAACCATTTAAACTGGAAAAACACTTCCACTGTTATGCCCTCATTAACTGATATGCCATTAAAAACGGTGGTTCTTTTGTGTCCTTTACAAAATTGCAGCACATGGAAGGAAAGCAACTTGTAAACATGAAAAGCTTGCCTCTCCCTTAAAATGACTGTTTGAAAGAAGCTGTTGTTGCTGAAGATTATAATTTTTAGTATTGCATTTCAGAAAAAAAATATTGTCAATTATCAAAATTTATTCAAAATATCTTGCTTAGTATTGGAATGAATTAATGGATTTCCTTATGAATTACAGCAATAATTGAACAGTGAATGGAACAGTCAAGGTCTAAACTAAGTATGAAGTTCTAATATGTTATCTTTTAGTTATCTTCACTAAATCTACTGTTGCTGTAACCATTCTTGTGACATTTCTCTCAGACAATAAACCATAATCTGATTGGATTAATCTCACCTGAATTCAACTACCTGAAAATGAGCTATTTAATTGAAGGTAGCCTCATGATCTCTCATAGTTTACAAAAGAGAGAAATAGCTTCATTTGAGAATTCATCCCACTGATCACAGATGGTCTAGGCAATGGTGATTTCTCCTTGGTGGTCCACACTCAGCTCTTGACAAAGAGGAACGTCTGATAGTGAGTTTATACTGAAATTTTAACTTTCAGATGTCTAAGTGAGATGAATTCCACTTTGTATATGGAGAATCTGTGGTTCACTTTCTGTGAGGAAAGCACAGCTGAACAGAAGATACGTCTTTGTACTAGCTACTAGCATCTTCCTGCATCCTAAAAGCAAGTCTTTAATAATTGTTCTTTTCTGACTGACACAGTGATGCTTCATTTTTGTTTGGAACTATCTGAATTAACTATGATAAAAGAATTATACAGTAAATTTTACATATAATGTCCATGGTAAAGTGCATCAGTTTACCATTTTTTGGTGGAAGAAAATAAAGAATCACCTTTGATATTTTAGAAGATATTAGAATTTGATGGAAATGTAAGATTATAAATGACTTGTTAATTCTTTTTGATTTAAAAGGAAGATCAAAATTTTAGTGAGGCAACTGAATAAAATTTAAGATAATATATGTTGTAACAAAACATAGAAAACATAATGAAAGAATTTGTACTTTACAATTTTGTTTTGGCCCCAAAATTACAGAGATGTTCAGAATTTTTTAATTTATTCTCTCCTTTTCTGTAAAAGGTGACAATATAATTAAAAGATGTTGGTTACATACATTACATACATACATATATATTTATAAGTATATATTTTCATGTATAAGCTACTTGAGTTCTTTGCGTACCTGTATGTGCATACATTATACAATTTTGCAGTGCTACTACTAGTTACATGCAATAGACAAAGCAAAGAACAGTCCTTCTCCAAAAATCTTAATGTATATCCTGTGTAGACAGGTGCATCATAACTGAAAAAAATAACAGGGGGTGATAAATGGCTGAAAAAGGACTGAAAACAGTAATTTAAAGATGTTATTTTACACACATATTGTTTCAGGGATCCTGTAGAGATTGCTTTACAATAAACAGTGTGTTGCCATCAGAATTTTGCTTAACTCCTGCTGAACTCTGTGGGAATTTTGTATAAAAATGGGTATAGCAGAAGTATTTACCAGTACAATAAAGATAAGGTGTATGGGGAATTTCAGATTTTAACTGTAATTTCACTAATATCACAGAGGGAAACTGTCTTCATAAGAAAACTTTAAAGGAGGCAGGAGAACAAGAGACTATAAGCTTCTAATTCACAGAATCTGTTACATACTGAAAATATTGACCAGGAAAAAACATAGCAATCAACCAAAAACAAGAATAAAAAAGAAAAATATAGAGTTTCAATGTAAAAACAAATTGTATAAGATACACCTGGAAGAATGCCAGAAGGGACAATACTCATTCCTTGAAATGTATTTCTTGATTACAGAAGAAACCAGGAAGAGCAAGCACTGAGTTTACCACATCAGAGTTCCCAATCTGGTATTTCTTTTCATATCTGTAGTGAAAAAAAAAAGCCTGAATTATTTTATAGTCACAGCTGACTCATGTTGCAATTTGCTATTGACCTTCGTTTCGCTTAACTCCCAATCTGTCAACAGAAAAAAAAATTCTATAGCATCCTGGGTTTTTTCAATCTAAAAGCACTTACAGATGTTGAATTTTTAGCATGTGACATACTTAACAGTAATGCCATTTAATCTAGCTAGTATCATCTTTCATTCCCTCCCCCATTTCCATTTAAACTTGAATATTACTCTTTCTTTGTACCACTTTGCCATTTTCTATGTCTGTGACAAATATTCTCTTATTTTGAAAAGCAGTTTATGAAAACAGTATTAACCTTCTGAGCACCAGCTTCAAAAATAATTACTGTAAAATGCTGGTTTGTAAGGGGGAGCTATTGAAGTGGGAAAATTATGTCATTACTCAGAGTAATCTACCAAAACACAGATTTTACAGAGGAATGTTCCAAGGCCTGAAGCAATGTAGTTGGACAGATCTCTCCTGTGCGATGATACTAATAAGCTCACTCTTGTTGTTTTTATTAGTATTCATTTGCACTCTCCTGTCTTTTGAGGATTATTGCCTCCTGGTCGGAGTGGCACCTAGAGCTGAGTCAATCATAGTTCAGTTTATTAGACTGCAGTGTGTCTGTCATGTTTTGTAATAATTACGAAAACAAAACAAGTTGGATTGCTTTAATAATCATAGGGTATAACCATAATCAAGCCAAATAAAACTCCATTCCTACTACATCTCAAAAGACTAGAAAAGGTCTCCAAATAAGTAGTCCCAAATAGAAGCAAATGTTGTATTGAGCACTTTGAATATTTTCTGAATAGTTATTTTCATGTTCAAGTTTTCTCAGTAAGACCAGGTTAAATCTCATTCATTCAAACTAACTGCAAGAGATACCAGAAAATCCGATGAAAGGTATTTTTCCTCAGGCAATTTACTGTTTTATCATTTTATGTTAAGAGAGGTCAAATTATCAGGTATAGGCAGGCATTTAATTACGCATGTGAAGTTTGAGGACATAAATATCCTAGCAACTTTGCCAACATAGGCCCATAGCAATCCAGGGCCACTCAGATGGGGACAGACTGAAGAGTTAGCTGTAAAGTGAATTTCTACCTTTAGTCAGCTGAATTGCTCTCTAGGCACTACTGATTGTACTGATTAGACAGTTACAGTAGCCATAAAGGGATCTCAGACACCTGAAGTATCTTAGTGTAAGAAGATAGCAGTTTAATGGCACTTTCATTGCAATTCATAAACAAACAAACAAATAAATAAACTTTTTTCCTTTTCTTGCATTTTGTATCATTTTAAATGTTATACAGACCCATATACATGTTCTCTTGCAGTTGATATTCTCTCACAACTCATTGGAATTCACGCTATTTGGTACTTCAGGAAAAAATAGTGAAAAATAACACTGGAAAACAATGCTGTTTATGCTTGTGTGGGTCTGGGTGTGGCAAAAAAACTATAGATTTATCCTATTGTCAAATTTTAACTTTGATGGAGTTCAGTCAGCTTTCCTCAGTCCATCTATGTTCAGCTCATTCTTTTCTTCAGAAACCTTGGTGATATTCAGAGCTTAGAAATGTTTGTGCAGTGTCTATGGGACGAAGAAGTTGTGCTGTCCTAGTATAGTCTGGATATGGAATACAGATTGCCAAACTTTATCACAGATTTTTAATACACACTTACTATGTGCACAAAAACTAAATTTGGTAAAAGACATTTTGTGTGACATTGCCGTTTTGTGTGAGATTACCAGCTGACTTAGTAGTAATATTAAGGCAGTGGCCGATTAAAGCTGTTACTTAATCAAAAGATATTTCTTCATGGAATTTAAACTAGTATATTATCTTGTACAATAATACACAGATTTTTCAATGTGATGTCGTATTAGAATTATAGTAATTATTCTGTACCATTGATAGTGTAATTTATATTTGGTCTCTTCTTTTTTTCCAGGTCTCCCAGCAAGGACATGGCTTCAAATGAAAGAGAGATTGTGGTTTGGGTTTGCCAGGAGGAGAAGATTGTATGTGGCCTGACAAAGCGCACAACTTGCTCAGAAGTGATTCAAGCACTGCTTGAGGAACATCAGAAAACATTTGGTGAGAAAAAGATCCTTTTTGGAAAACCTAGTGATTACTGCATCGTAGAAAAATGGAGAGGCTCAGAGCGAGTACTGCCTCCTTTGACAAAGATTCTGAGACTTTGGAAGGCCTGGGGGGAAGAGCAGTCTAATTTGAATTTTGTGTTGGTGAAGTCAGATGCCTTCCTCTCGTTTCCATTGTGGAAGACAGCTGAAGCCAAGGTAATACAAAACGTAGAAAAACAGTGGGACCTCAGTCCAGCAAATTACATGAAGATGTTGCCAATAGACAAGCAAAAGAAAATTGTGAGGAAGACTTTCCGGAAACTGGCCAAGCTTAAACAGGACAGTGTTCAGCAAGAGAGAGACAATATGGAGACACTGATTCATCTGATAATTTCTCAAGATCATACCATTCATCAACAAGTCCTTAGAATGAAGGAACTGGATATGGAAATTGAAAAATGTGAAGCGAAATTCCATCTAGATCGTGTGGCCAATGATGGAGAAAATTATGTACAGGACTCCTACTTAATGATCAATCCAAGTGAGGCTGAGCAGCAAAGGAGTAGGCCAGATGATCAAAAAGAGATGCAGGACTATTTGAGCAAAAGTGAGGGCATTTTACAGGTTGAAGAGAGACTGAAACATCACAAACAATTAATAGAGAACCTGTGTGCTGAAATTGAAAAAGAGGTACACGGTATATGCACGGAAAAAATTGTAGATGGTGTTCGCACAGAAGTAGCTGCTAATGCTGATTTGGAAAACTCAGATTTGGAAAGTGTAAAATACGAGCTGGAAAAAAGTATGAAAGATGGTCTAAGAATCAACTCATACCTGAGCTGCATTCAGAAAGAACTTACATACAGGGACTCACTGCTTCAAAAGAAGGAAAAAGAATATGAACTTCTTACAGAAGAATTTAATTTACTACATGTTAAAGACAACATTGAAACTAAGCTTCAGTCAAATGAAGAGCCATCCAAGGGCAGTGGCATCTCCAGTAACAGCACTGCTGTTCCTGACTTTGTTCATAGAGTGACTAATCTGGACATAAATGATACAGACTCTGACACTGGAATAAGCTCTACACACAGTCAGGACTCTGAAATAACTTCAGGAGACGTGGTACTGTTGTCAACATAGTTGAAAACAGTAATGCATTTAGGAAAGGTTGTATTTTGAGGATATTTATAAGAATTAGTAAACCTTTTTGTCTTAAAAGTTAAGCTCTTTAAGATGTTAAAACTGTGGCACCGCTATAGCAGCGTAAACACTGTCTATTTATGTCTTTAACAGTATATTTGTGCTGAAATGTATGGGCAGTATCATGAATTTGCTGATAGGTGCAAAGTTGTTGGCTCTGCTACATCAAGACAGCCTGTTTAGATCTTGTAATATTGATACTCAGTGGAACAGGAGCATTCTGACTGGCTTGGCCCAAAAGTTTGGAGATTTGATATCCTTTGATCTTTGAGTCCACTCCTGCATCTATCTAACTTTTTAGGAACATGAAGTAGAGACTAGAGCAAACTAGACAGAGAGCTTTATTTTCCGCTCTGTTACATTAGCTTTATTCAGATGGAGTTTTGCTGCCATGGAGCTGCTGTAATGGAATATATAATTGAGCATGTAATTTGATAAAAATTAGTTTTCATGATATAAGAAATATAATTGTATTTATGTTGTATTTTTAAATTTAGTTTCATCAGGATATTTTCAAAAACTCCTAAGTGCCATTTTAAAAATTACCTTACACACATAGGTTTTTAATTTTGATTCTCTTTCAGCAGCACTTACCTGCTTTTAAGATACTTAACCTCCCTACTTATCTGCTGTTACCCTGTAGTTGTCCCAGTGATGTTTAAGTCCACATAGTTTCTGCCAGCAGGCATGTCACAACTGCTTATGTCCTGCTTGTGCGAGATGCTCAAATCCCAAACTCACGCTTAACCCCAGGGGCATTTTCAGGAAGGCTTTCTCCTGCCTATCTCACTGTTTGGATCCAGTGTCTTAAGCCTCCTCAAATAATGACTACCAAAAAAAGCATAACAGAAGCGACAAGCAGGGACTAGACATTTTTGTCTTTGTCTAGACACGGTTTACCAATAGGCAGCTAGTTACTATTTTCACATAGCAGGTAGGTTGTCAAATTCCATATTATAATGTTTTGGAGCAGGAACCTGTAAATCCTATTTCCTCCGTGAGGACTATGGGATACAGCTAAAACTGATCCACTTTATGTAGCTAATTCAATATTAGGCCCCAGATAAAACAAAAAAGAGGGAATGCAACATATGAGAATTTTGCAACTATGTGGTTAAGTTAAATGATTTAAAATGTAGTAGTTGACCTGTAATCCTTCTCTAGCACATTGCTGTAAATCCAAAGTAAAGCTGTAGAACTGAGGTGCTCTCCTCAGTTACCAAACAAGATTTCTAACTCTGAGCTAGAGGCTCTGCTAATAGAGAGTACATGCATAATTTCTGGGTTGCCATGTTTGTGTTTTGCAGAACATTCTGTTTAATGCTTCTGATTAAAAGAATTGAATGAAGAAATCACTACAGTGTTCTTAAAAAAAGTTCAGCTGCAAAATTCAGACAGATCTGGGAATCAACAGAAGGTATAAATGTAAAATACTTTCAGATACACTGCTTTCTCGTTCTGTAATTTTCTTCTCTTAAATGTCTTTCAACCATCTGTCTTCTAAAATGACCAAAGTGCTAGGACTGCTGATTAGCACATATTTGATGCAGAAAAAGAAAACAAAACAAAAATTTTCTAAAAAGGAAACTTTTATTTTTCTTTTTTGTTGTTGCTGCTGTGGCTTGGTTTTAGTTTTTTGGGGGGGTTGTTTGTTTTTGTTTTTTTTTTTAATCCTGGATATTATAAATAGTTCCTGTTCCAACAAAGTGTGCTACTTGCCTTAATATATTTTGTGTTGTATTTTGTCATACGATGCTATTTGAATGCTTCAATAATAATGTGTAATACTTAGACTCATCAGCTCCTGATGGAAACACATGTATCAAATATCTTATCTTTGTAATAATTTATTAACGCAACTCTGCATCTTTTAACCTCTGTGGTATTACTTTGACAAGTAGTAAGCACAGAGCTCTGAATGCTGAGAGTAGGCTAATGTATTCTATGAGTTCTTGGGAGTTTAGTTAACAGTTATTTCTATTGAGTCATTTTTTTATGTCTAAATACTTAGAGAATAGAGAATTGAAACAGAATAATATGCACAGCTGTGCAGGCTAGAACAAGACCCATGGGGGAACTAACTAATTTCCACTCATACTCTATCAGATTTATTTAACTCATAGGAACTTGTATGGGTTCTCACAACTGATTTTTATCCACACTAGGTGGTTAATTGTACCCCGCCTTGCAACATGTAGATCTTAAGAGTATCACTGTGTTTTAAGAAGAAAATGGGAAAAGTAGATTGGGAGAGAGTATTTCTTAAAAAAAAAAATAAAAGAATAATAAAAATGATAAATAAAAATAATAAAAATCCTGTGTTTCGATGCATTTATTTGAAATTTATTCTTTGGTATCTCAAGCTTTTTTGTTTCAGAATTTATATGAATGTACAAGATGATGAAAGACTGTGTGCATCCTTTGCTGTCTATCCGCCTCGACACTTTCCATATACTTGTTCAACGTGGTTTTAGAACATTTATGCTCCTTACTTCCTCCTCTGTCTCAGCTATATTTTTCTTTCAAAGCCTTAAAAGGAAATACACAATCAAAAGCTTTCCTATAGTTTCCTATCATTCCTTTAAGCCAATTGACTTTTGATCTTCAAATTTTGTTTCTTTTTATAAAATTTTTATAGACTATGTTACACTTACCTACAAAAAGGAAGATCACATCATAAGTCCTGCATAAGAGGAGAGACAAATTCTAACCAGGGAATGGAAATGTGAAATGTCAGTGTAAAGTGAAACAAAAATCAGAAACGTAATTGTTTCATAGAATCATAAAATTATTTGGGTTGTAAGGTGCCTTAAAGATCATCTTATTTCACCCCCTGCCATGGGCAGAGACACCTTTCACTACATCAGGTTGCACGAAGACCCATCCAACTTGGCCCTGAACACTTCCAGGGACGGGGCATCCACAGCTTCTCTGGGGAATCTGTTCTAGTGTCTCACCACCATCACAGTAAAGTATTTCTTCTTTGTATATAACCCAAAGCTACCTTTTTTCAGTTTGAATCCATTCCCCCTTATCCTGTCACTATATGCCCTTTTAAAAAGTCTCCAGTTTTCTTGTAGGTCCCCTTTAGGTAATGGAAGGTACACAGCAGTCTCCCCAGGGCCTTCTCTTCTCCAGGATGAACAACCCCAATTCTCAGCCTGTCCTCAGAGGAGAGGTACTCCAGCCCAGAGAAGAATGCAGCACACCAGGTGGGGTCTCACAAGAGCAGAAGGGAAAAATCACCTTCCTGAACCTGCTGGTCACCTGTCTTTTGATTTAGCCTAGGATCTGGTTGGCTTTCTGGGCTACGAGTGCACATTGCCAGGTCACACTGAGCTTCTCATCCACTACCCATACCAAGTCCTTCTACCCAGAGCTAGTCTTGATCCATTTTCCACCCAGACTGTATTTGTGTTTGGGATTTCCCTCACTTGGATGCAGGACCTTGCACCTGTCCTTGTTCAACTTGATGAGATTCTCTTGGAGCAACCTCTCAAGTCTGTCAAGTCCCCTGTGGATGGCACCACACAGGCTGATATCTTTTGGTCAGCTACTCATCTACCCCCAGGCAGAGAGAGCTCCATGAACTCCAGTTGGTCATTGACATAGAGGACAGCAGCCCCAGCTTGTCTCCCCTACCTGTCCTTCCTACAGAGCCTGTGTAATTCCATTCCAACAGTCCAGTCTTAGGATCCATCCCACCATATCTTTGTGATACCAATAAGGTCCTAGTGTGCATCTCTGACTCCTCTTGTTTATTCCCTACCCTACATGCACTTGCATATAGGCATTGAAGTTGAGCTCTCAGTGAAGACTATTTGCTGACTAAAGTGAGAGGAATGCCTTTGTGCTGCTCCTCAGGTACCCTCCTGCTGACCTGCAGTCTCTCTCCAGGCTCTGGTCATGTCTTGGTGGCACTGGCATCAAACTGGTGGTAGGAGTGGGACGGATTGAGGTTCCCCTCCCACAGCAACTTTAGTTTAAAGCCTTCTTCACCAGCTTGGCAAGTCTATAACCAAAGGTGCTCTTCCTCTTCTCCGACAGATGTTCTTCATCACACCTCAATAGACCAGGTTTCTGAAAACAAGTCTCATGGCCTAAGTAGCTGAATTCCTGGCTATGGCACCAGTCCTCCAACCATAATCTGATGAATTGTCAATTTGCCAGATATCAGTGGCACTTTCAAATCCCTACTCTCTGACAATGAGAACCAATGAAAAAGCTGCCTGCACTCCAGACTCCCTTACTGCTGCACCTAGGGCTCTGTAATCATTCTTGATTGATAATCAGACTACTGCAGGCTGTAACACTGGTGAAACAACAGCAGATTCCCACCTGGGCACAGCTTTTTCAGGCAGGTCTGCAGCCCGTCCCTACCACAGCAGAAGGGTCAAGGCACTTCCCACAGTGCAGCCCCATCTGTGGGGGAAGTATAAGCCACCACCAGGTAAAACATGGAGCCCTCCCAGCTGGAGAACAGCCTTAAGGGTCAGGTAGTAGTGCCCTTGGCAATGTACAGAAGGGTGCTGTAAACAAATGGTGGGTTATGTGGACTCCATATCTCTTTACTCAGGCTCCTCCTTCAGAGAGGCAACACACACACTGCCATGCCACACCCTGTTTGTCTCCCCTGGTCACAGTGCTCCTAGTTTTCTTCAGAGCTAGAGAATAGCGAAGAGGTGCCAGACTCAGCCTGTGTTATGACTGGTTTTGGGTGGGATAGGTTAGTGCCTGATATGAACCTATGCAGAGATCTTCAATGACTGTCATCTGGGCTAACATTGATCAAATGAATGGACGTGCCTAATACAAAGTTCTTTGGATCCTACATACATAAATAGTCTCACATATATATTTATAACCAGGATAATTCCAGCAATTTCCAGGGAACAGCATATACCCCAAACTCATGTTTCTGAGTGACTTTATTATGTACTTTTACAAATTTGATGAAAGCGGATGAGTCAGTTTAATTACCTGCTTCAGTTTCTTGATGACTCTTTCAAATAAAAAACATAATTGTAATTTGGTCATAGAGAATTTTACAATATTTACCACCCATTTATGTTCTTAAAAATTGCCATGTAATTAGAAAATTATTGTCTTTTTTTTTTTCCTGCACTCCTGAAGAGATTTTATCAGTTCAAACTTATAGACTTATAGACTATATATTTGTCTTGACATTGAACTTTCAGCAGTTTTTCTACTGGCTGTATATATGTGCTCTATGCATACATACACACATATTACTAACAGGAGTATTCAATTGTATGATACTGAAAGATTGAAATTCACAGAGGTTAGAGCTTCAACTTGCAAACTGCTATGATAGGCTTTACATTTGTCTACATGCTTAGAATCATTTATTATTTTCTGCATATTTCCAACTGTGTAAAGACATAAATAGATAAAATATAACAAATCACTATTACAAAATCATATAATTTCTATTTCTGATTGCCTAATCTTTACTTTGGAGAAAGATTTAGATCCATGCACCTAATCCAGCAAACTACTAATCCATCTAATGCTAAACAATTAGTAATTTGAATGACTTTGTGTGTGCCTACATTGGGTTTGCATGGCATGATTTTGACATCGGTGTGACTACAGGGGTGGCTTCTGTGAGAAGTTGCTAGAAGCTCCCCCCCATGTCTGACAAAGCTAATTCCAGACAGCTCCAAGATAGACTCACTGCTGGCTGAGGCCTCGGGGATAACAGATTTAAGAAGGGAAAAAACTGCTGGGCAACAGTGACTGGAGAGAGGAGTGATAACATATGAGAGAAACATCTCTGTAGACACTAGGGTCAGTGAAGAAGGAGGGGAAGGAGGTGTTCAGGTTGCTGGAGCACAGAGTCCTCTGCAGCTCATGGTGCAGCCCATGGAGAGGCAGCTGTGCCTCTGCAGCCCTGGAGGTCCACGGTGGAGCAGGTGGATATCCAAATGAAGATGTAATCTGTTGGGAAGCCCAAACTGGATCAGCCTTCTGGCAGGACCTGTGAATCCATGGAGATAGGAGCCCATGCTGGGGCTGTGGTCTGGTAGGACTTATGACCCCATGGAGGACGCACGTTGGAGCAGTCTGTTTCTCAATGACTGCAGCCTATGGGAGGAACCCAAGCTGGAGAAGTTTGTGGAGCAACCCCATGCTGAAGCAGGGGAAGAATAAGAGAAGGAAGGATAAGCAGAAACAACATGTGATGAACTGACTGTAACCCCCATTCCCTGTTCCCTTGCTCTGCTCAGGAAGGGGGTGGAGCAAAATCAGGAGTGAAGTTGGGCCCGAGAAGAAAAGAAGGGTCAGGAGAAGGTGTTCTAAACTTTAGGTTTTATTTCACATTACCCTGATAGGATTTGACTAATATATGAATATTTTAATCAATAAATGAAATTATTTTCCCTGAGTCTGTTTTGCCCATGATGGAAGCTCTCCCTCTCCTTCTCTCAACCTAGGAGCCTTTGCTTGTATTTTCTCTTCCTAGCCCAGCTGAAGAGAGGAGGGATAGAGCAACTTCGGGCACCTAGCATCCAGCCAGGGTCAACCCAACACAGTGTTCCATATATTTTCTTTAATATTATCGAGCATTCCTTGTTAATTTTTTAGTATTCTTGTGACTGTCTGTTGTGTTAAAAAAAAAACAATACAAACATCTAATTTTCCCCTTTTCATACCATGAAACACTGCTTTTGTAATAAAGTATCTTTGGTAATGATAAGCATTTTCATTAACAGTGCAAGAGGAACATGCATTTTAGAACAAAAATCTCTAATCCAAAGGGCTTTTTTTCTAAACTTACCTTGGACCATCTCTCCCTGTCTTACCAGTTTAAATAGCTTGAACACAAATGACTGGGTTTTTTCCCCAAGTAGAATTCTCAAAATTATTACACATATAGTATTTTTATTTTCCTAGAGTTGTAGTGTTTATCCTGCTGGGTGTTCTATTATGCCATTTTACCTTTTATAAACTCTGAGAAGAAATTACTACTTGCTATCTTTCTCAGGGCTCTATCTGACAAGATAAACATATTTCAAAAACAAATATGACTAAATTTTTTGTGTTTATAATAGAATTATTTTTCCATATATTAAACCCATTAATTTTTCCTGAAAGTTTTTTAAATGAGTATAGGGTTCTTTTAGTATTATACTGCCTTTGTGATATAATGTTTTTGTAAAATGTAATAGTCTCATTCCAAAGTTTGCTGTTGATGTTTGCTTTTTTTTTAAATTTAATATGCAACTCAGAATACATTATACTATGTAAAAAATCTCATAGTCATTTCTCAAACAAAACTCTCCATGACTGAAATTATTATCTTCCAAAGAGAAGACTGTTGGTATATAAAGTACAATCAAGATTTTCTTTCTAATACTTAACAAATTCTAATATTTAGTTAATAGCCTTACAACAAATTCAGCTTTTCAGGCAGATGATTACAGGTTTATTTTCTGCAGTTAGATTTGTGGCTGCCTTGCATCGCTGGCAGATCAAGTTCAACTGGAATCCAGTCACTAATTTCAGCAGGAGCTGTGCATAATGTTTTACAAATCTTCAGGTTTACTTCAAGAAACAGTCACAAGAACCTATCATTACTTATGTTTGGGCAGTATATCACTTTTTCTGAGTTACTAATTAAATGCTTACATTTTATCCTATATGTAATTTTCAGGTTAAAAAAAAAAATCTGACTAGAATTCTATTTTTCACCTGGAATTTAAAGGAGTTTAAACAATGATTCATTGAAAAAACTACATTTTCAAAAAGATTTATAGAAAGAATTTTGGATTTGCTATCCTTGTTAACTGAAATCCATGTAAGGGTGGGAAAATGTAGCCTTTGTGCATGCAAATGCAGGTTTTTACTTATGCAGTGACTATATACATACTTTTCTCAATTAATTTGTTAGTTGAAATTTTAATTCACCCAAATATTTGAAAACTTTTGATGTTCAATCCGTCAATCCATTCCCCAACATCCATTTTTCAGGAGTTAATAATTCTTTATGGGGAGAAAGGAATTACTTTCTTAAGAACAATGCAGTGATAATCTTGCTAAAATATAGTTAAGATAAAGTAAAAAAGTTGGTAAAAAAAGTTCATTGTCAATTAGAAGTTTAGTTTAATCCTGTGCAGTATTGAGGCAGGGTAAATCATATAATGTTAACTATGGGAAATTCATGCAGTCACTTACTATGATAAAAAAAATTTGTGTTGTTCCACAATGCAAAGATTCAGAGGAGTATACAAGATCCGTAAGTATCTGCGTTCTTTCCCAGTGCATTCCTGAGAATAATGCGTCAGCAACTCTGTAATAGATTGTAGAGGGGGAAAGTTATTTGCATGAAGAAGTAGTTGGTAATTCCTTTCTATCTGTATTCAGACATTTTGCTAGGCACAGAGAAGGACTTTTTGGTTTAGAGAGCTTCTGTGGTTCCTGACCTAGAAGTAGTGTGGACTCTTTTTGTATTAGACTATAGTGACAGAAAATATACAGGGTAACGTTAACTCTTTTGCAGCTTGACACAGACTGTGTGAGTGTAAAGCTTATCTGACCATTTTTCCCAATTCCTGTTTGACTCTTCTCCATAACTTACTAAATAATCACCTGCCTAATGTATTTTCAGCTCCATGCACCATGTTCATGTCTGCAACTTTTTGAGCTATTCAGTGCTTAGATCAGATTTTAATAATAATTTCTTCCAACATCCTATAACATGCTTGTTTATTTTATGTTTATTCCTATTTTGCTTCAGAAGAGCTGTATTTCAAGTTCTTATTTCTGAGCTAATGTATTTGTTTTAAACTGTAGATTAAGTAGCTACTGCTTCATATTTCATTTTACTGAAATATTTGCAAAATAGATGTACATCTATTTTCTTGGATAAGGAGGCCACTGCTTAAATCTCGGTTCACCAAGCTGATTAGCCTGTTAATAGTTTACATGTAGTAAATTTCCTTTACTTTTGCTCTTCTTTATTTATGAAAAAAAAATAAGTGGATTGAAAGATGATTTTATGTAACATAGGAATGTCTTCATTAAAATATTTCCTATGTTATTTATATTTGCAGTGAATTCTGAGAGCAGAGAAGCTGCATGAAAAAAAGTGAACTGCTATTTCTTTTCTGGTATTTTCATGTCAAACAGGGCCAGGTCAATCATAAACTCAGGACTGTATTGCAGTCACACATTTTTAGAATAATAGATTAGTAATACACAGTTTGGCTAATGTTTCCTGAACTGTTCTGGTATCCTTAAAGCTGAGAGCTTAAAAGAGTTGTTATGAAACTGTTACTGATGATGACCTCAAGAAGCATATCCTTCATCTTAACATAAACTATTTTCAGGGAGGCTTGTTTTTGCCATCTGGATGATTATTCTCCTATGCAAACAATTTTGTTCTATAATTTGATCTCTCCCTTTCTTTGGGAAAGAGTTAGTATTAGCAAGCAGATCTTTAGTTCTTTTAATTTCTTTTTTTTTACAAAAGTGGAATGATATAAATAAATTTTAGCTCAAGTGTTCTTAAAAAAAAAAAGATGTCTTAAAGAATTGGGTGTCAAAGAAGAGACTCACCTGGCAATTATTGGGAGTGATAAGATACAGAGCGGGTCTTCAATAAAGGCCTTCTACCACAAGAGTACAGAGATGCATGTGTGCCATGTGTCCATGTGTTCCACAGCTTAAGATATTGTCCATCCGATCCCAGATCTATCCACCTCCCAGATCCTCCCCAGTTCTTCCTCCAGCACAACCCTCTGAAAATTGAGTCAGGGTCTCCTACAACCCCCCCTTCCTCATATTCCTCTTCTTCACAGTATATACAATGTTGGAGCTCCTCCGCAGTTCCGGGTTTTGAAGGCTGCTTTGACTATAATATATCTTGTTCAGCCAAGGGTGCAAGTGTTCTTAAACAGAATAAAGGCCTTCCTTGAAAGAAGTCTAAACAAGCTAAGGATTTAGAAGTTTTGATATGAAATGGGGAAAAGAGTTTGGGTAAGTGGAAACTCCTGTGCTAAAGTGTATGGGATTACACACCTGCATTAAAATCTACATTTACTACACAACTACTTCTAAAATCTACAAAAAAATAAAAATCAAAAAAATCCATTGGCATCAAGGATAAAAATTTATTCTTTTAGTACAGATTAGTCACTTGTGCACTATTGCTGCTTTTAGTGTTCTTTTCCAAGACATATTTCATATATTTGGTTTTGATGTCTAAAATTACAGGCTGAGTGTTTGTAGTTAAGTCAATATTTGAACTATGCAACATAGGCATTCAGAGAAAGGCCAACTGCTGTGCTTGTGTAACTGTTTCATTGCTGTAAATTCCTCAGTAAATGCTGCACTCCTATGTATATTGAATGAGTGATACAGTAGTTCACATTTGTGCTATAAGTAAATTCAGTGGCCTAAAAGAAGGAAAGAATGCTCTCATCTGTTTTCTAAGAGTCGATCCTTATCCTGATATTTCTGCATAAGAGCAGAACAGTTTGTTGTGATTCCTTGCCAATTTTCCACAATTTTATAGCATTATCTTACTTCCACTTTCTTATTTAAACTTAATATGGGATTTTATAGACTATATATTAACTAATTTTTTGTGTTGTCAGATAATAATCTTACAGTTTGTTTATATCTATAGTTTGTTAATTAACATTTGCTTTTCCTTCTTTTTTAACTTTGACTCTCCCAAAATAGAACACAGATTTAGATGCTTTGAGTTTTTAGTGCAGCTACTATGCTATTGATATAGACTTTGTGGCAATACTTTGAAACATCTATTTATAAGGCAAATGCATGATTTTGGCAATTACAGTATAGATTAACACTGAAAATGGAAAATCAACAACACATAAACAACATAAAGGAACTCTATCTGCAGGATTTCATTGTGGGAGAGGTTAGTGGATTTGTTTGGTTTTGGAGTTTTTTTTAAGTCAAGACAGTATGGAAATACATTGGGAATGGGCTTGTTTTGACTAACGCATGTGTATGTAGCTTCCTTCAATTTGAAGTTTCCCTCTTAACAATAATGTTTTTGGAATTCACTGTGCTGACACTGCTATTCCATGATCCCATGTGCTTGATGCAGTCAGGCAGACTTATAAATAACCAGTTGTATCTGGTTGTTGAAGTGCCAGTGTGATTTATGCAGAAGCCAGTAAGTTTATGCTTGGCAGATGCTTGGCTGACAAGACAGATAGCTCTGAGTTTCACAACTGAATTGTGCTACCATAATTTTTCTCCTAACACAAAATCTTATATGAGTAAAAAGCAGCATCATAAGACAATACTCTGCTACATCCCATAACATAACAGATAATTCCTGCCTTCTCTTTTTTGTGATCTGGCATAGCTTTTGTGGGGCCTGAGAAAGGAATGAATTTAAGTGTAGTTTAGCATGACATGGGATAAAAGTAAAGGGAGGGTTGAACGGAGCCAACTGCAGTATAAAACCCTTAAAACTTAGTTATAAAAGGCCAGCAAACAAAGGACATACACAGAGATATGAAGTAGAATATTTTGTCCATTGCTGTGGGTGTGACAAATGCTTAGACTATATTCACCCATATCATATGGCAGCCCTGTATTAGTTTCTGGTTCAAAACAAAAATTAGAAACAACTGTTCTGCAGTGATAGCAATCATCCATTGCCAAGGAAGAAGGAAATTCATCATCTCCAGGATTCCTTAAATTGAGACAGGATGTTTTTATGCTCTAGTAAACCACAAGTTATTGGGTTTGACAGTATTCACCTACAATTTAAGGGAAGATGATATATTTCACTCCAGGAATTACTGGTAAAATTTTATGGCCTCTGTTAGGCAAAGATCAAACCAGATAATCCTTATGTATTAAAATCTGCCTTTAAAATTTACAACAGCTCAAAAAAAGTCTTGTAAGCAAAAATGATAAAGGGAAAGAGGAGGTCTGAAACACCAGTCTAAACTGTTTTCCTTACAATAAAGCACCATTGTTTCCAGAATGGGCAAATCTGTTTGTTCTGGAATTATTACATCCCCAGACTTGTTCATAGTCATGGCCTAACTGAAAATTTCATACACACAAAAAAGCTAGCTGTGAGTTCCCTACTACTTTCTCTTCTGGACTGTTGAAAGAAATATTGCCTACACCTCCACAGTGTGCACCACTCATGTCAAGCCATGTAGAGATTTACCTGCCTGTGCAATGACTGTCTAAGGAGACAAAGAAATAGTGTCTTCTTACATGTGAGAAACTAAGTTCAGAATGACTGAGTCACTCAAAGTTGTGAAATTTCTGTCAGAGCCAGGGAATAAATAGAATTAGGCATGAATCTATCATGCTACTAATACTAAGATTTTCCCTCTTATCTCATTTTTACCATTCTGTCTCACGTCATGGAGCACTTTAAAAGAGGAAGAGAAGAAAAAAGGTCCTAGTGAAGTAGACTGAAAAAGTCCTGACACACAGTAAATCTTTTCTGCTTCCTGCTGCTGAAACTCTGATACTACAGAGGGGTCAAAGAGTGGGAGTACTCTGTGTGCAACACCTGACGAGATGAAAAGAAGATGGGGAGAATGAATGAATGTAAAGGAAAAATAATTTTCCATATAGAACAGAAGAAAGAAAGCAATTTCTGACTCGTTTTTTTTCACCAATGCAAAAGACAAAGAAGGAAGATACCAAAGCCTAAAGCTTTTAATTCTGTCTTCTGCTTTAGCTTTTAGTTGCATACCTCATGTTTTTTAGAATGAATTGGAGATTTTCAAACTAATGAAACTTTAATATTTGCTTCTCCATTAACTTTTTTTAATTTAGGCTTTGGACAAGGTTAAAATCTGACCTGTTTCAGGCTATTTAAACTTTCTGTCATGCAATCATAGTCAAGTTGTTTTAAATGATTCCTATAAAACTGTAGCTGCAAAGATGACTTCTGCATTCTTTTCTTTATATGGTCATTGTAAATTAGGAAGCAAACAAACAGAAATGTTGTAATTATGTTTGACTTGCACCGCCAGATACATAGCTCAGTAAATTCTCAGAAGTTGTTTGCAGGACAATAGAAAAAGAGGTACATGGCATGTACTTGGAAAAAATGTCAAAAAACATGAGCACACAATGTCATGGTATTGATGTATACCCTTTTATACCCTTTTAAATCATAAATTATTGATCTTCTCTCTTGAGCTTGCATGGAAAAAAAAAAAAAGAAACTTTGTGCCAGCAAGGGAAAATAAGTTTTTCATCTTTTTCAGAATGTTTCCAGAATTTTATACACAATGGATCCTTCAGATGATCTCACCCAAGAAAATTGTAGGAAAAACATTCTTTTGACTCCTCTTCCTTTCCTTTCAGCTATCTCTGCATCTCAAACTGGTCATGGTTGGAAAAGCATCTAAAGTATTTCTCAGAATAGCATCTGAAAACTGATCTCTGAATAAGAAAAGTGGCAGATCAGAACACTTAAAAGATAATATGTCTGACCTAATACCTGGGTGTAGCAAAACCTGGAAAAAGTAATAAAGAATGAGGATTCTGGGGTATTTGGTAATCTCCATTTGCCAAAGCATGAAATTTTAAAACCCCCAATCAGCATGCGTTAAGATACTTGGTAAAACTATGGGCAATGCATGTCAGCCAATAAAAGGAACAGATTGAGAAGGATTGATCTCTCTTTATATTTAAAAAAAAAAAAGTAAATTCTGTCCTATGTGGTATTCCTCATAAATGGTTTGTAAAGCATTTCATGAAAATAATTTCACCAGCTGTTATTTAACTGAGAGTCATTTAGCATCAATACCTAATCTCACTTTCTTTATCTTCTCTACTGATAATTCTAGTATCTATATTAAAAACAAAGAGTCAAAGTGAAGCAAAATAAAGCAAAAGATTTTCCATCAAAGTATCACTTCTTTCAGCTCAAGAAACAGGTGTTACCAGAGTCTATCCATCTTTAGTTTATCAACATTCATTGGGACAGCAAGTTCAGGTGCTTTGAACTTCAGTTCATCATGTATTGTTCGTGTTTTAACACATGAAGGATTCAATACAATGGCAGTTCAATCTCAGAAAGTTCAGCATAACTACATTTACTCCAACTGGCAAAAGTAATATGAGGAATTTCATTTAAGGCGTGAGGTCACAATAAGTAGAAATGCTCCTATGCATTCTTCGGCTTTAATTTCAGAAAAGACATCAGCTAATAAAATTCGCATGACCCCATATGGGACATCTCATTGCTGCACTACATCAGTTGCAATGGAAATTGTATAATTTACCATACAACAAAATTGATAGATTATTGGTGCAAATGTGCTTTTTTGGTACACTCTCTGGAAAGTAATTTTTCAAATAGCCCTTTATTAAATAAAGTTATTTGAAAACAGCCAGCTTTCCTGCAGAACTGTGTGGATCTCTGAACATACACACCCATGCTGAGCAGCAAATTACACATGAAAGCCTAAGAACATCTGCAATTTAAGATCAGTTTATTCCTTAAAAGAATAACTATTTCATACAGAGTTGCATGACTTTCCTTGCTAGCGAGTTAAATACACCTTTCCATATCTAACTTGGCAAATGGTACAATATTCTTGGGAAAAGAGAAGTAGAGACCAAAAGAACTGGGATTGCTGCTTTGATAGTCTCTGAAATCCTAGATGTACTTGGAAACTGTACCATGAAGCCTGCAAAAGCCATGAAACACTTGAAAAAAAAAAAAAAAAGAATTGCTCAAGCATTGTCATTGTGGAAATAGTGGTCTGACTTCACATAGCTGGCAGGGAATTTAGTACATATAGTTCTCAAATAGACAGGACAGAATTTTCAGCAAAGATTGTGCTGCATCTTCAAGCAATTTCAAGGCTGATACAGCAAATACAGTCATGATGAATGCTATGTGATGCTACAAACACCCAGGAAGCAATTTCTCTGCTATTGTGTGTGAAATTATCATGTGTTTGTGCGAGATACAACATAATGCTCTCTCAGTTTAGGATGCAAGTAATCCAGAGCAAGTAATTTATGAAATTGTGTAGTGCCATTTGCAGGCCTATGCTATGGACCTTTTGCTGCAAATGGAAAATTCTGGTGACTTTTTTTTTTTTTTTTCAATGATGGGGTCCTTCCATTTGCATAGACTGTTGGTGTTTTTTTAATAAATCTCAGAAAATTGGCATGTGACTTAGAAGCATAAAATTTTACAAGAACATTGACAGTGAAGTGATTCGTAGAAAACTATTTCTGCCAGAATTAGGGAGCATACGGTATTTTATAAATACATTAAAGGGATAAAACTGATCCTAGAATAACTATTCAAAACTAGTTGTGGCAATGCATAAGAAAAAGAATTTCACAAGGGAGAGAAGTGAAATTGGTAAGATGCTGAAAAATACTAAGTCTTAGCTTAAACTTTCTTCCTCGACTTGGTTGCTGATCATTTTGGACATATGAATCTAAACTCATATAAGGAAATTGTTTAATAACAAAATACTGTGGAAAGGTTTGTTGCAAAATTTGGGTCAGTTGTAAACCAGACATCCCACAGAGCAGGTTTCTGTTGGACTCTTTGTTTAAGAGTGGATTTTGTACTACAAAGAAGAAGTAAGTAGAGATAAGAGAAGATGCACCAGCAGTGAAATTCCCTCCATACTCTCTTGCTAGCATAGGATGTGGGAGAGGAAGGGAGAAGAGGGCTCTCTCAGATCACAAAAGGCTGGAAAACTGCAAATGAGACTTCTGTGCAATGTGACTGGCAGTACCAATGCCCAGGAAGAAGAATCACTCTCTGGTCTGGTTTCCTTCTAGAGATCAAGCTGGCATTTCTCCATGTAGGGAGTCTTGTACCTGCACCCTGGCTGATCAAGTGCCATTGGTGCACTGAAAAGCTGTTCAGTGATTATGAATTACATATGGAACAAAACAACCCTCAGATTTACAGCCACTTGTTGCTTTCTCATGTTGAAGGCTCTATTGCACAA
Source organism: Empidonax traillii (assembly GCF_003031625.1). NCBI lineage: Eukaryota > Metazoa > Chordata > Aves > Passeriformes > Tyrannidae > Empidonax > Empidonax traillii. The sequence goes on along the minus strand of NW_020955744.1, from coordinate 118,249 downwards.
AAAATTTCAGTGTTTACCAGCTGTCATTTTCCAAAACAATAGCAGGGGTTTTGCCAAGTGCACAGGAGTTATGCAACAGCCTTTTTACTGTGTTTGTAAGACTGCTTAGTCTTGCACTGCAAAGGACATGCTGTGCGTATGAGGAAGGAATAGCATGAAGGATTCACTTTAAATTTTCTGACTTATGATGCATTATCTGGGGCATGGTTAGGATTTTCCTGCTTTGGCAACAAATGACATAGAATCTATAATTGTTTCCAGGTATAAGAGGATCTCATGATGTTTGTTATCACCATAGGATCATGTCTTGAAACACTTTCGAAGCAGAAGTAAGAGACAAAGGTGCTAGACTCACTGCCCCTGACCATGACTCAGGTCTATTAAGCAGTGACTCTAGGGGATATGTTCTGAAAACTTTATTTGTTATATTCTAGCTGAACAGAAAAGCCATGTTCAAGTGCCTGCTTAGAGAGCTGAGGTCTTTTGTAGATACATACCAGTGAACCATTGGACTCACAAGAGTATGCAATGGACTCATAAACATTGTTTTAGACACAAAAAAATTACATGTAGGTGTATACTGAGGGGGATGGATAAGGAAAAAAAAAAAAAAGGTAAAAATGAAAATGCCCTAATTTCAACATAACATGCAGCAGCAATTTAATTATACTTGACCATTTCAGTAACAGCTTTTAGGAAAGCATAGCTCTTCTAATGTTTTTCATTTTGAGACCTTGCAACACTGTGTGAAACATGTTAAAGCTAGACAGAGGAAGAAAATGGAGTTTGCCAAGATTATTTAGCCAGTCAGTCAATGATAGAATTGGGATTTTTAGTGGGAATGCTTAGTCCTAGAATAGTCCTCCGCCCATAATTTTCTACCTGTTCCCACTTAGGTGAATGAAAAAATCCATGGTAAAAGTTATTGCTGGGACCAGAGGTTCTTAACTCTGCCTTCTTTCTACAGGATTTTTTTCCTTCTAATCCAGAGAACGCAGTTAATGGCAAATAAAACAATAGCTTTTTTGGGAATTGTGGGATTATATAAAATAGTAAATAGTTACTTGTAAAGAAACTCAGGATTTCAAAACTTAATTTTTTTTAATAGTAAAATTATTTTGTACATTTTTAATAAAAAAACCTATGTTAAGTGATAATTTATAGCATTTATATGGAAGAATAAAATAAATATAGTGCTGCCTTTTCCCTCTCTCAATGTGCAGGTGCCGTATATGAAAAAAGACTGGTAACTTTTCAAGTAACATAATGAAAATAGTTCTTCAATTAGTAATATGGGGTGTATTTAAATAGTTTTCTAATTTTTTTTTCATATTTGTGTTACATCTACATGGGGATTACAGAGGCATAGCTTTTATTTTAAAATATACTATTCAAGGAAAGTATTTCAAAACCATGAAATTTTACTGCAATATTAAGCACTCAAATGTCAAGGTTAGTTTCTTTTCACAAAATGAATTCACTTCCTTTGACTTCATGCATTATAATATGTAGGCACCAATCATATTAGCATATGCTATTTTTCAGCAGAACCTTCCTTTATGCAATGCAGGTAAAGCTCTTATCACATAATGTACCAGTGTTTCAGGTATTATTCTCTACTGTTCCCTTTGTAGCTGCCTGCTCTATGTACTGCAAACTGTGCAGACATTAAGAAAACTTATTAATTCCCTTTCCATTCATTGTGGGATGCATCCATGATATCAAAGACAAAAAGATTCACAAAGACTTACAAATTTCTTGTTAAAAGTCACTCTTGGAATAGGGAAAGCTGAAGCACAAGGAGCTTAAGGTCATACATTTCCGCATGTTAAACAAGAGTTCTTTAGCACTTGTCTTACAGCATTAATGTACAGCCTTCAATGATACAAGTTCAATGATATGAGGTACAAGTTCAAAATTCTGGCTACCAGTGATTTAATTTACATTTCATTGAGTCTCAGATATTGTGTTCTCAGAAGCAAAAATGGTCCAGCTAGAGGAGAAAAGCAATGCAGCTAAAGCACTGCAACCACGTGATACACAGCATAGGGACTAGGTGCGACATTGGGATGTACTGTTGGTCAGGGAGAATCTAACCAAATAAAAAGCTCAAAACAACCCTAGTTACTTTTTGATTAGATATTACAATGCAATTTAAAAAAAAAAATTTAAACACCACATATGTTTTGTTCACTGTGGTCCTAGCTTTCTGCCAGTCAGTCATACAGTAAATGACACACTCCCTGCTGATTTCTAAGTATTTTCTCCTTCCATTATCCGAGAGGCATTCCTGTCCATTCCCTGAACTTTAACAGCAGTTTATGCTCCTAGCTCCTTGATGTTATTCCTCTTTCTTATTTTTCTTTTCTCTGCAGTCTCACTCACCCTCTGTGATAGGGAAAATAGCATGAAAGTTGAAAGCAAATAAACAACACCCACCCTTTTCTTCAAAGTCATTAGGACCTTCTAGGAATGATCTAGGTTACAATCTAAAATTTCAGTTCTCTATTCTTTTCTTGAATTTTCCTGTTTGGTTTGCAAAAGATCTCTTTTATTTTCTTCATTGTTGGTCTCTTATTAATATATAATTCCTATTCCTCACCAGAAAAAGTTTAGCTATCAGCAGGAGTCACATGGTCACAAGGGAACAGTTTACCAGATCTGACCCTAAATCTGATATTTCACAGGCAAAATAATGCTCTTTTTATCAATGAAGTCAGGAGGGCAATGAAAATATTTTGAAGAAGAAATGGGGGGAAAATCAAGTTCAGTGATGGGGTTTCCTCTTGACATATGTATGGGTCACTCAGGTGGAAATATTTATACTCTTTATTTAAACCAATGGAATAAAAGACAGGTTTTAAGCTTATCAAAGCTAATGACATCTCTTCATGGGCAAGTCACAGAGAATAAGCAATTTTGCTATGGGCTTTTATGGCTATTTGCCCACAGGAGGATTGAACAATGAGATTACAGAGCTCTGGGCTCTGCTCCAAGCTCCAGAGAAAGTGGTGCTGCAAAAGCACAGCCTGTTCCAGCATTATGAGCCATCCTCTTTTTCACGCTTCCCTAAGATAATGCCTCTTTCCCAGTTCTGCAGTTTTCCCACTCATGGTTTTTCCTACCAGTCATATTGTCCTATCCATAATACTTTTTCCCTAGCTTCCCAGGCTTGTCCTTTTCTGGCGTATATTTCTTGATTGTCTCTCTTAGCTTTTACTTGTAGTCCTAGATTATTTTGGCCACTTATATTCCCTGGTTTACCTGTCCCAGTCTTCTTGCCAAGTCAATTCTTGCTCTTGAAAAGAGCTGAATAGCTTTGATTGGATTTTTCCAGAAGCATTTAGCCTGAGGCAGCTATGAAGCATATGGAATTTCAGCCTAAACGGTTAAAGTCTGGCAAAGTTTTAGGCAACTTAAAAGAAAGGTTTTAATAATAAGCAGCATCACTAGCCAAATATGTATAAATCCTAATCTGTTTCCCTTTGAAGTCGATGGTAAAAGTCCCAATGGGACCATTAATTTTAAACTTTATTACAATGAGCAAGTAAGTACATGCTTAAAGTGTTTTTGTGGATTGGACAGCAATTAAAAATCAGAATGAACCTCTAGTTACTATGAACATGAATACATTATTTGCATTTACTACTGTCCCTTTCATTTTATGAATGTATCCAATGAAATCTGTAAAGCTTCTCCTTGAAATTACTCATTGAATGATGTTGTCACAAGGGTTGGAGTTCCAAATCCATGGAAAATGAAATTGATAAACTACTTTTCTTCATATAACACTAAATGTTCAACTACACTTTAAAAAGTGCAGCTCTTTGTTGTGGCTGTTTTGGTTAGCAGTATTTCAGTCTGTAAGCATTTTAAGCATGTGTTCAAAGTAGCATGGGAGAGAGGAACATGATCTTTTGTCTTTGTTTTCATTTATTATTCCAAAGAACATGAAGGACTCTTTCAAGTTTTCCTATGGAGTGCAGTGCTTTTGAAATTCTTATGCAGGGAATGTTACAGTCTAGTAGCCTTTGGCAATATGGCCAGGATACAAGACCTCACAGAAAAAAAAAAAAGAAAAAAAAATTTGATGAGGCTGAGGGAAAAAAAAAAAAAAAAGACAGTGGAAACATAGTTGTGACACCCAGGCTGTTCAGAGTTCAAAATAATGAAAGTAAAGCTGTGTGGGTCTTATGGATTATATAGATGCAGTCTCCTTTTGATGATAAGCCCTTCAAATCCTACAATCCTGTGAACACATCCTATTTCCCAAACTAACTCAGAGGCCATGAACAATAACAGTCAAAACTTCCCCCTTTTTAATACACTAGTGAGATCTCTAGCTGTGCTATCTATAGAGCTTGTGCTTCATTACCTAGAAAATCATCCTGTGAGCCATATCACTTCAGGATGTTTTGGAACTTTCTAATCAAAAAAACCAAAAAAACTCAAAAAACCCCATCATCTTAATTTTGCTTCTATCGCATTTACCTCAGAAATCATTTTTTGATTTATGTAAGTTAACATTCCATAATCAAGGTGGTCATAAGAAATAAATTACGTGAGCATGGAAACAGTATAAATAATATCTAACAACTTATTTTATTTTTCCCTGATAGGCAATTCAATTTCTCTGATGCACTTTGGAAATAATAAACTGCCTTTTTTCTTTTTTCCAAATTCCATAGTGACTCTTCTGATTAGCATAATTTATAGAAGTAATTTTCTTTGATACTCACTGCTGAACTCTTCCAGGTAGATCTTGAAGGTTGAATGGCCTGTTTGTGATGTGACTTCTGCACTGGAAGACTCATTAGAAAGAATGTAATTAAAAGCATAACTAGGTCCAAAGGCTTTGCTGCTTGTTGTAGTGCCTAAGTTTCGCATTAATCAGAATACAAACTTCTTCAGCACTCTCAAGAAGATATTGGTTCCTTTTTTCTGCTGAATTAAATTGTTTCCAGGTTAAGTTGCCTAACTATATAAATAAATTGTTAATTAATTTTCTTATACCAGTTTCTCAGGTATTAGGGTACAAATTGTGTAACTTCTCTAAAATGACCAGCTGATCAGACATTTGCATATATTTTTAATATATGTAAATTTCCTTATTTCTTTTTTAAAGGACTGTTTTCTCTGTTCTGGATTTTTTGGTTTGGCTTTTGGGGGGGGGGGGGGGGGGGGGGGTGGGTTTTTGTTTTTTTTTTTTTTTTTTTTTTTTATTGCCAGTACTTTCATATTCCCACAAACAATTGCTCTCTTGTTCTGCAACAGGCTTCCAGTTATTTTCCTAGCTGTGTAGTAGCTGCATTCGTAAGGTATCTGGTCCAAAGTTACACAATGTTATTCTCTTCTTTGGAAAGGCCCTATTGAAATTCAAAAGTCCTCACTTTCAACATTATTCCCAGTGCTGCCACTGTTTAGACAGCAGTAGATTTTTGGGAAGATTTTTTCAGTCATCATTTGCTTCTACCACAGAAGCAAATGATGACTGAAAAAANTATAGAACTGCTCTAACATCTAAGGAAGCCAACCAGGATTCTTAAATTCACTTCTCCAGAAACAAAAGCAGGCCCAACAAGTCACATAGAGATCACTCAAAAAGTATACTTAATATTACAATTTTAAAAAGGTAGAAATTATTATAAATCCTCAAGTAAATTACTGACCACAGTAAAGCCTACTAAAAATATCAAACTTGCAAAACCAGGAAACTTGATGTCACAGTAGTCATGCAACTAAGATTTTAAGAGAGTAAGGAAAAAAAAATTGAAATGTTTAAAGTCCAGATCCAGAAGGATATTTTGAGACTTAAACTGATGGAAGTTAGGTCCTGAAATACTGTTCAGGCTAACTACCAGATGCTTATATACCTAGCTGCCTCCAGTTTCAGTACATGTGCAACTACCTCCAAGAAGTCAGGACTACAGGTCCTGCATTTCCAAGCAGTTTTCTAATTGACAGGTATCTATAACAAGATACATTCAGACTTGTCAGACAGGAAGACAACTATTAAATGCAGGCTGAGAGAGAGCACATCCTTTGGAAGCTTCCAGTTTTAGTGGTATAACACTCGTGTATGCAAAGATGAACTCTGAAAACATTAAAGTAATTGTGATTCAGGTGAAAACAGAGACACCTGCATAATTTTGCTTCCTTTCTCTATGAGAACTTGAAATACTTTCAGATTTCAACATTTTCCTAATTAACGATGTTTTCTTGTGAGGGAAAAAGAACAAACAAAAAACAAACACACAAGAAACCAAGCCAAACCAAGAAAAAAAAGAAAAAAAAAGAGAGAGAGAAAAAAAATAACCCCAAACTGTTTCCATCAGTTAGCTGAGCTTTAAAAATAATTTGTCACTTTAAATTTGATAATTGGGAAGTCACTTTAATGATATAATGAAAACGTACTCTATAGAGAGGATATAAAATTGGGCTTAGACCTTGTTCAATGTTGGTTATCTCTCAGGAATAAAAAGCAATACTGACTGAAAAACAAATATGTAACTAATACAGAAACATTCTAAGAGTTGGAAAGGTACCATGGGCAGAAAACCAAGGGAAAAAGAAGCAAATTTAAAATTCTTCAGTGAGAAAAAGTAAAGGGTTTATGTGTATTCCGTCCTCAGAGATTGCACTCTTTTTTATCTGTGGAGCCCCTGTGCTGCTATCTCTTGTAGCCTTTATTCAGCCTATTTACCTGGCAGAAATGTTTTTTTAGAATATTCTGTAAGTCAGTCATTGGAATTTCAGAAAAAAAAAAAAATTAGCTTCTGATCCTCCTGTTTAATTAAAAAATGGTGGCAATAAAGCTCTGTTAGCTTGAATGAAGTTATTCATTGCATGTCAGTATGCAGAGCATACCACCAGTCCTAGGTATTATATTCTGCTATTACAATGAAATGTCTGAAGTTGAAACAGGAAAAAGAGAGAGGAATATATTGAATGACAGTATGTATATGGACAGAAAAAAACTACAGAAAAGAAGAAAAAACTGAAGTACTAAGAAGTCTATGTCAAGAGAAAAATGGACTTCTAGGTGAAATTAATTTTAGCCAAGCTATTTAAAATAAAACATAAACTGACAACATGCAGTTAAGTGGTTCAGTAGTTGTTTCAACAACTGGCCAAATGAATCCAGAGTCTAACTGAATCATTTTTCTTGATATAAATCCAAACATTATCCTTACAGTTCATCATTCAAGAGTAGGGTCAAAGGGATATTAAACATCATCATAACTGTATGGTTTTATATGAATAATTATACTGTTTGTATACATTATTTCTTATATTTGAAGGTCACAAAAGTTTTTGTCATAAGCTAAAGTGTGTGGTCTCCACTTAAAAAACTAAAATCAGTGTCATGTGATTCTATTTTTCTTGAATTACCATTATCACAAACTTAATATCCGATTTCAGTAACTTAAACAGAAAGAAAAAGAATCCTGTTTTAGAATTGTGTTTTCACCTGTGTTACAGCTGAAAAATTCCTGGAAAGCCAGTAGATTAGGTTCAGACCACTCTGACAGTGTTTCTCCGTTCCTGTGACATTCTTGTATAAGAGTGAGAAGTAGCACATGCAGTTTTGTAATACTGGGTTTCAAGATGCCTATTCCCTGTATAAATACAAAGAAAAACAATGAAATAGTGTAAATATATATAAATATGTATTTCTTTATTTAAATATAAATTTATAAACCATGTTGGTTTTGTTATTGTTATTATTGAAATTATTATTACTACTACTGAGGAGAAGCTGGTATCTGTGACCTTTTCCACAGGAGAGAGTAGTCCAGGTGCAGATGCCTTGGTGTTCTCTGGCTTTCCCGTATGAACTGTAAGCTGATGGCACTCAGAGAAGCTGCACAGAGCCAAGGAACTGGGACATTCTGAGTGAGTTGTGAGCTCTGCAGGCTTTGCGTACTCTACTCCTTGGAGATTAACATTTTCAGGAGCCCCTGAGGAAATTTACCAGAAATAACTGTCATTAAAACTGTGTCCAAGAAACTCTGAAATATTTTGATCAGATCTCAACTGAGATATCAGGGAAAGGAGCTTCCTTTGATTAACAATGGCTGGACTTTACATAAATCTACAGCAGGAAGCTCTATCATTTATTTCAATGCATATGTAAACAGAGCAGCAGTTTCTGTGCAGCTAATGGTGCTACCTTTTCAACAGTCTTTTAATCCAAAATTTTCCAAACAAATCTTCAGTCACACAACAATAATAAGGAAAATAGTACTGTGAGAAAAAAATTAATATTACTGAAAAGAAATCAGTAAAGTTGGTGATTTCTGCTCTCTTTTACAACTACTTCAACTCCTACTAACATGAGTGGTTAGAAGTTATACTCTGTGAACTAAGCTGTGTTTATTAATTTTATTTCAAGAAGTATTTGTGATTTAAGAGATTTTGTGATTACAAATTTTAGGTCATCTAAAGAGCCTGACTCTTGGCTAAAGTTCTTCAAACCATAGAGCACTAACACATTGCAATGTGGCTGCGTTTTGCCAACAAGTTTTATTATTCTTGCAAGATCTTTTTCAAGTTTCAATGCTGTAAGAAATAGAAAACATCCTCTCTTGGTCCTAAATTTTTAACAAGTGTTCACATGGAATGATCTTGCCATTCTTTTTTGTCAATGTTACTTGATTTTGAATGGGAAAATGAAAAATAATTTCAAGAGATACTGTATGAGTATTGTGCTGTATCAAAAAATATCTCCAAGTGAAATAACCAGGTTAAAGGGTTGAGAATATTTATTATATTTATAACATTTTACTATTGTAAAGTCCATCTAGATTTGGGTTTAACATGCAATATTTATTTTTAATAGTTAATACTGAAGCACTCCTTCTGAAGTCCACACCACTGTGAAATGGTATAAAGGAGCTGAAAACACAGTCAAACATGAAGACCAGTAGGAACTAGACATGCCAAAGTCAGTTGAAATGGAATGTTAGTGAAAAATTGTTTGGCATTACTGAAGAAAACATGTGTGTCACACTTCAATATAACTCTCAGGTGAAGAGTAAAGGACAGTATAAACTAAAATTTTCTACACTTAGTAAGCAAAATGTACAAGAGAAGTTTTATTCTACAATCATCTGAATGACAAAGAAAGAGAGAGAATAAAGAAATAACATGGCTGTCCACCTCTAAATTCAAAATATAATATAAGCTGGATAGAGATGGAAAGATGCAAATCACAGAGCAATGGAGAACAAGTGCAAGAAAAATTGTCCAACATTAGTGAATAATCTTCAGTTTGGGTTCCAGTTGCAGACTGTTTTCATGGAAAAATGTCCATATACATTTGAAGAAGCAGCCATGTGGAAATTTAAAATCCTTTCTGTAGGTCCTACTAATTATTTTAAAGGGAAAGGTCTTGCTAATTCCCTAGTAGAAACACAGAAAAGCTACCTGTCTGTCTAAGAATAGAGGAATTCTTCAGTTAGTGCTAAGGAGAATGGAATTAATGAGACTAATGGTCCATGGACACATGCTAATTTCTTGCTGCCAGAAGCCAAACTAGCATTCCTTCACTGAGTGATCCTGGCCTCAAGCCCAGCAAGAAGCCAGCTCTACCAGCCTCTCATGAGAACAAGAACCTTCAGATCAAATCCTCTCTGTTATGGCAGAGGTTTGAGAAAGCTAGATGTTGTTAATATTCTCAGCTTGGCTTTAGAGAGCTCTGGAAGGCAAATGGATTATGGACAGTCAGTGAGTTTGACTTCAGACCTGACAATGAAGACACTGTGACCTCCTCCTATTCCCAGTCACTCTCAAATAGCTTTCATGTGCCCTAACTCACAGTTCAGTTGCAGGAATGAAATATCACAAGAGCCCCGAGGCTCTTCCGTGAAACTTCTCCAGAAGTGAATTTGCTCTGCTATCTCAGAATTTGTTCCTGTCACAGAGACTGATTAAGAATTTAAATGAAACCTGCAAGTTGTCAGCAGCAGCTTTGCCCTTTGGCTTCTTTGTTCAAGAAAAAACTCATAGGCTGAACAAAGTCTGGCACCATGCTGAATTTTTTCTGGCTGCTGTTCCTTTCTATTACATTTCCATTTTCTAAAAATAGCTTCTTATATGGAAAAAAAAGGAAAAATTAATATTTTAAAATGTCACTCATAACTGCTGTCATGTTAACAAGAATACAATAGCTGTTGCATCACATAAATTATCAATCATTGCTCTTTTTGCAAAGGATTCTGAACAAAATTAATCTTAATATTCTACAGTTTCACTTTTTTTTTTTTATTTATCATTGCTCTGGGATAGCAGGCATTATTTTGTCAAGGCATGATATAACAAATTACCTACAAATTAATGACTAATTTTATTCTAGTTAATCTACTGGGTTTATAGTTGAGATGCATTTTATGAGCCTACCTGTCTAGTCCCCTTTGGATCATGAGTTGCTCATCTGTCTGTTTTGCTGAAGACAGGACAATACTGAACCTGCTGTGATATGGCATTAATGACACGTCTGTCCATTCTAGGCAGAATGGAGAGTACTGCTGCTTTTTACCTAGATGGCAATCTATCTTCTGTGTGAGAGCAAAATAGTAATGGAGAACAACAGAACAAAAAACAACCCTCTTGGAAGCCCATGGGGATTAACTGGAGAATGAAGTTCTTTTAAAAAAAACACCTATTTTATTGGATCTCCCAGGAGTTGTAACACTATTCATCCCTGAGGCTAATGAAGTTCCCTTGTGAATCATGCTGTTGAAACTATGTGGGGCATATCTTGATTAGCATATGTTTCTTCTAAAAATACATTTTCAAACCCCCAGAACTTGCTATTTGTTTGCAAGTCATACTAGGCTTTCAACCTTGCATCACTGACTACAGGACAAAAATTTTACTTTTAGTCATTATGGAAGGACGTCTGGCTTTGTCTCAATTCGTTTCCCCAGTCAAAGCTTGGAAAGGTCGTTAGTTTCCTCCAGAACACAACAAAAACAAAATGCTTTATCAATGTGAAGTGAAACAGAAGACCATGAGCTAGCCTTGATTTTAATATAGTCTAACTTGGGAACTCCTAAGGAGCTGCGATTTTAAAAAGAATTCTCAGGGGGTTTTATTTTTGTTTTTCTTGGGTTTTTTTGAAATTCAAGTCCCTTTCTTTGGCATCTCTGGTCCTGGCTTTAAGTACACAGAGGTTAAAGTGTCATGCCCAATTCTAAAAAATTAGTATCAGGAGAAAACACTGCCAGATCTTGTTCTTACAGATTTACTGTGTGTGTTGTCTGTACCCCACCCCTATTTGTACACCAGACTCAAATGGACAGCTAGAAATGTGTTGTGTCTAAAACTGCATTCTCACTTTAGTATATAAAAATATAAAGAACAGTTCTGAATTGTGAGCTCCATCCCTAATCATGATGAAGTCTTGTGGAGGCAATAAAAGTAGGACTACCTACACTTCTTTCCGGAAAGATCTTCAACATGATTTCTCCTGGTCCAGAACAACCATGTTCTGGCTACTGATCATACCTGGCAGCAGGGGCCATTCCCAGACAGCACAGTGTGGTTACCCAGTAGGTCTCTCAGTGAAGGAAGCTCCCAGGACTTCTGCCATTGAAAGATATGTACGTTGCAAAGGAATATGTTATATTTCCTTTTACCATCCTGACCTGCCCTTGTTCATCAGCCAAGTCAGTGTGAGGCAAGAATGTAAACACAGAAGACATCCTCTCTTGACATGACTCATCTTCATTTTGTCCTAATCTAAACAACTTTTCACCCTACCTAATGCTCTGGAAAGTGAAAAATGTCCTTTTCTTACACTGCAATTCAGTAATTGACTAAAATGATGTTGAAACAATGCCTAACAACAGTTGTGCATATTTTTATTGTAATTGTATTTATGAATAGTTTATGTATTTATATATATAAATGTATTGTGAAATATACTTCTCTTTGATCTGTAAATACTAACAAAGTTGGATGTAAAATGATACACAGGAGAATATTATACAAAATTAATCAATATATTAAACTGTGGCCTTAATCTTGTAGCAAAACCTGAGATGAATGACAGACCTTTTTTCTTTAATATATAAAGCATATACTATATGTTCATAATCTCTGTCTTTCAAGGTTGTGAACTGTAATGGAATATGAAAGTCTAGCTTGCTTATACTGTTTCTAAGCATTGTATAATGATCAACCTTCAGTGATTTGATTAATGTATTATGTTTCTCATGCTTTTGTTAATTTTTTTTTTCACTTAAAAATTCTCCCATTTTTAATTTATATCATCTTGTAAGGTAATCACAGACATAGAAAATCACTCTCTTCTCCATGCTAAGTCTGATTTTATTCCAGCATTTTCTGATCATATGGACTAGGGTTGTGGTCAGCAGTTTCTCGATACTAGCCTATGTGAAATGACCATATTTAGCTGTCTAGAGCACATCAAGTAAAGCTTATACACTTTGCTTTGGTCCAAAGTGTCTAATTTTCCTTCACGTGTGAAAAGCACATCATCACTGTCTTCTGATTGTTAATCCCACTGGAGCCTGCCAGATGCTTAAAGATCATGGTTTAGCTTCCTTTGCTGAGGCATGAGGGAGAGTGGTTGTGTCTCAAAAACTGGATTGATAATTATAGTACAGTATTTTCTTGCTGAACAGTTATAAAAAGGTGGTTTTGTCAGAAATTGGTTTTATACAGCCGTCTGCAGCAAATTTTGTAAATTTTCACAACAGGTCTTTCATGCAGTGATTGCAAATATCCTTTGAAATTAACATTGCCATGGGCAAACAGGATGACTGGTAGCTGTGCTGCTGATGACCTTCCTTCAGGCTGGAAAACCCCTTCTCCAAGAGCTGACTTCTGCTGGTAAATTCCATTTGGCATTGTTGAATAAATCTCCAGTTCAGGGTGATATTTCTGTGGTTCTGCCTGTCTGTGTTCATCTGGCTCTTTGGTCTCACGGAGATTAGCTTTTAATCAATTAACACACTAATTCCATACACAAATCAGACTCAAAGAGCTATTCTCCAGAGGATGCAAGCTTTTTATCTATGCATTCAGAGCTGGGAGTGCCTGAGATATAAGCAGCAGTGATCCAAAACCTTTTATCAGACTGGAAAGAACAGACATGCTACCGCTCAGTGTCTTTGTGCACCAGCACATGAATGTTTTGTTTAGTGAGGCATTAAAATTTTTGAGATGTTCTCCCAGAAGACTAAGTGTCAAATCCGAGAAGTCTTAAACATCACAGTGAGCTCGTATGTCTGTGTTAAGGGACAAATACAGTGCTGTAATATTGCAAGTGGAAGTGACTAAATAACCTAAGGCTCCTATCTCCTGTGCAAGATAAATGCAGTGGTAAATGTGCACCCCAAAACCCACTGTGGTTCCTTTCTTCAGCGAAAGAATGGAAACTTTCAGCTGACTGAAATAATTTTCTACAATCATACAGAGAAAATTGCAAGGCCTCATCTGAAAAAGGGATAGTGGTGTTTCCAAGTAACCATCCTTCTAACTCTCATTACAAATCCAATCTTCTTCCACATCATAAAGCATGAGTATAATGTATAAGTGCAAGTAGCTGTGTTTCCAAAAACATTTTTGGAAATGAAAAGTAACTTGATAGAAAGGATATTAACTGATGTCAGTAGGCTTCTCAAAAAGTCGTAAAAATAATGCTGGCATTATTGATGCCATGCATGTTTTCAGATTTTGCTAGAAGTTTGCACCTTATTTACTTCTAGCATATGGACATAGTAGATATTGATTTAACTGTTTGTGGAAAACTCTAACTAGAAAAAGTGCTGCGTACAAGGCAGTGGAAATTCCACCTGCCAAGCTTGTGCTTTCTTGCTAATCTTTTGTTTCAGGTGCCTGAAGTAGCCTGGGTGAAGTTAAAAGCAATCTGATCTGAAGCTTTATTGATCCAAGTATGTATTAATAATAATGATGGTTGTTTTAAAATCAGTCCTCTGACTATTTCCTAGCTAAGTTTAGGGTTTCCCCTGAGAAATATTACATTCTACGCTTGGAGTTGAAATTACACAAGTAACCAGCAAAGAGGATCCAGAAGAAAGCAGTATATCTTTAAAAACTTTTGGAAGATTGTACTAGTTTATGTTTCTTCACTCATTAATTTCCATTATATTTTGTAACTTAATATAGCATGTTTTTAATTATCAATACATTATTTCTAAAACAAAGATAATATAAAAGTCTTAAACTATTTTTAAATTTTTTTTTTTTTTAGTTTCAGTGAAAAAAAATGACTTTTGTCTAAAAGTCTGATTTTCAGGCTTAGTTTATTAGTTTAATAGGAGTTCAATTGTTGCTCTGGGATGTTATAATAGTTTCAAATTTGCATTTATTTTCAAAAGATAAAAGATTGTCTCAGATTATTGAAGCATTTCAGTTACTAAATTTTTATTAGAAAATATGATAGAGCTTCCTAGTACTGTTTATATGCATGATGAATTATAAGAAAGTAAAGAATAAGAGAAGACTATAACTAGGTACCAATTATTATATGAAATTAATTTATTTGAAATTATTACCCAAAAGAGTGTTTTACTGAAAAATGTGATGATATCTACTTCTGCATTATATTCTTCTTAATAAAATCTCAGGAGGCCCCATTTTCAAACTGCAGTTATGCAAATGTAACTATTTAGCTAGGCAAGAGAGCATTCCTGTGGCATTGTACACAAAAGAAAAAATGACGGATTATTTTACCGCAGTTGGTGGAGTGAAACATCCAGTATAAAATTTTTTTTTCAGAATTAATTGCTTAAATTCATCCAATGCTACGCAGCCAGTTGAGACAGACCAAATAACGGAACACAAACCAGGTCCATCAGGGTGTGGCAATGACCAATAAAATTCAATTTTGTTCATAAGTTGTGAAAATGAGTTTTATTCTCCATATAGCAACAGCTAAAAAATTTAATCTGTGCAGTGGTCCTGGAGGTGACGTGGATGAATACTGCAATAGGAGTTTCTCCTCCTACCTCACTCAAGGAAGTTGTCCTAACCTCTCCCACCAAATCAAGCCTCAGAATAACATCACTTTTCACAGGAACTGCTGCCAAGTCCCCAGTCTCATGTTTCCTGAAGTAGCTCTTTCATAATTTTAGGCCCTATTCTTGTGTGTTTTACCTTTACTTCCTATCATGAAAAGAAGGAAATTGCAATACAGATGGATGACCTTGGGATCTGAGGACTCCTTAGTTCTGAGCTGGCTACACTAGGAGAGAAAACAGTGTTTTGCTGCTTGAAGAATTTATCACCACAGGATCATGACTTTGGTGAGCAGAGTTGCCACTACCAGGTAAAACAGGACCTGAGGAAATCTGAGTTTGAAATGAAGGCCACCTGTAAGAATGCTATGAACCAACCAGTTTACCCAGTGTGTTAACGCCATGTCTAGCTGAATTAGTGTTTCTGCCAGAATACCATGATCCAGATGTTCTGTTAATATTGAGTATATATCTTCTAATATTATGATTCTTGTTTCAACATTATTTTCTGAGGTTGAGATTGATAAAATATTTGACAGACCATCCTTTGGCAGATCCTTCAGTGCCTCTCCCTGCCCACAGCTTTCGCCAAATCCTGGTTTCTGTCACCCAGATGGAGCTCTGATGAGGATCTTGCAGTGATGATTCCTGCTTCATCACCAAAGGATAGTCAGGAAAGTACAAGGGCTACACTTTAAGAATAAGGCTGTGTAAGTCAGCACCCTTTGTCAGTTCCCTGTTCTGGTATATGTCCTGCCCTGTTTCTCCCTGACAGTGCTCTCCACAGTCAGCATGACTGAAGGGCTCTTTAACTGGCAGGTCTCCAAGTTTTATTCCATGATAGCTCAGCTCCAGACAGGCAATGCTCCTGCACAGCAACAACTATATCACTGCTTGACTTCCTTTCAACCAAGACGAGTAGACATAGTTCTGGTGAGCCTTTGCTGCAGCCGTGGCACCAAGGAAAACTGGGCCTAGCAAACCCCTGCCATTATTCCTGCAAGAAACAGAATACATGTAAAAACACTGCTGCAAATGCTCAACCCAAAAGTTCTTCCAATAGTCCAGAACAGCTGCAATGAGAAGGAATGTTATTGGTTTAGCTTTACACTGGTTAAAAAAATAATTTAAAAAAAATCCCTAAACTCTTTTGTATTTTTCACACATCAAAATGCTTGTATTTACATACTAGACCAGATCACTTCTCATTTAGAAGGGACTCATCTCCTGTACAGAAGCACTTTAAGCACTGTAACATCTTTAATCACCTCTTAGCGGTGGCTACAAAGACCCAGAAAAGATCACTCTGTCTGTCCTTCAGCTCTTTATCTGTACTTGCCAAACAGTTTTTGCTGAATCTCAAGTGCATTGTTGTAAAGGTATAGGTCACTGTAAGATCCCATCTTTCCTTGAAGGTTTAGATAGACTTCCAGGTTACAGATGGGACATTTTCCCCAGAGCTGTTTTGCTATTCCTACTTTGACAACATCTGCAAAGGAGTTCTAGCCCAGGCATGCTATTTTGTATTGGAAAATGTAGGTCCACATCATCGAGGAAGTGCAGGCGGGAGGAGTAAGGAGGAAAGGGGAAAATAGGGTACTCACTAGTTTCTCTCCATAGAGGTGTTTTTATGGTCCAAAACTATCCATTCAAATCAAGTAGAACAGTTTCAAGGGGTGGATTATGAGAAAGATGATAGTTTCATATTGAAGTTTTACTTAAATATATATATATATATGCACTGACAGTTTTTCTGAAGTTTTGACCTCACTGTGTTCTTATTATGGAGATATTATATGTTTGTTGCAATACTGAGTAACGTATGCTTTTTACTATCATGTTGAGGTTGTCCTGCAAAATTAATTGCTCCTCTATTCCTCTTCTGTCACACTCATCTTCAGATATTCTTTCGCCATGATCCCTGTGTATAGCACAGTTTACTTCCTCTCCCATCTTCCTTCAGCCTTTCTCTAGGCAACAGTTTTGAATAGTTTCTTATCTTTGTTTGCCTTCCAGTAATTACAATATACTCCATATCTGCATTAACAACTGTTAAATGGGGGATTGTGATGGTGTGTGTGTAATGGGGGTTTTTTCCATCATCTTTCTGCAAAGATTTCAAGGAAGGAACTGTATTCCTCACTTCGCAAAATGATTTGGCCATTTTCCGAGCTAAATCAGTAATTTGTGATAATACAGTAAGGAGGAGATCCACAACCCATTTTCCATTTGTCTACCTGTCAGTATTACATGTTTTATCTAGCTGGTAAGTTTGCTGCTGACTCATTAATGTATGCAGCTCATATCACATTAAACTAGATCCCTGTCAAGCTTTTCCCACCCTGATGTTATCTCGTGGTGTTTTAGGTTAATTAGAATTTTGGATTAAGTGAAACCCTGAGGCGTTTGACTAAGAAAATGAGATTAACATAGATTGAGTCTGTTACTAAGGACTACTAAACTAAAACCTCAGGTGTGTAGATTACTCATATTTTTTTCAGCATGTAGATCTGCTGACTATTTAAAAATAATTAACTTTACCTGCTACCATGTCTGGCAAAACTTCATCACTCCCCGATCCCTTTTGCTGCTCATTTGTTCATGTTGCTTCCTCATACATCCTCTCTCTCTTCCATACATTTTATGTTTGTTCCACTAATTATGTGCTCTCCTTTCCATCTCATCCAATCACAAAACTGTTTGAAAACATTCCTGTTGGACTAAACCTTGCATCCAAAGCAGACACAGACTAAACATCTTTCTTGGTACATTTCCAGATACTTACAATAAGACTTACTCAGTCTAGGAGTGAAACCCCCATTCAGAAGTCCATATTGCTTAATTTATACAATCTCTTTAGCAATCTGTGGTGGGCATAGCTCCACCTCTCACCTTTAATTATAACTCTGGTAGGAATTTTTAATTATTTGCTGTTACAGACTATTTAAAAAACACTAAATTTGTTGCACAATGGTCATAGATGTTGCACAATGCTTATAACTTGCTCTTTCATTGTGGAAAGGAAAATTAAGAACAAATATTTAACAAAAATTGTTGACAGATGCAAATATATTTTTAGTCTTCTCATGCATTTTTCAGTTTTAGGTAGTAAATGCAATGACTACTGTGGAATTTTGAGGAACAGGTTGCTATTCTGTTCCAGCTCCAGCTCTGTCATCCATATCTTCCCTTTAAACCAAAGAAACCAATAAGGGACAGGGGTTTTTTTGGTGGGTGTTTTTTTTTGTTTTGTTTTGTTTTGTGGTTTTTTTTTTTCTTTTTTTGAAAGGATGGTTGTCTATATGGCTATTTGCTACAACAAAGACAAGGCGTCCAGTGTGCTGGCAATTTACGTAGACAAGCAAGATTAATGTAAAACAAGATTGATATAAAATCAGTGTATTGAGAAGAATGGAGTGCAACATACTGCTTAGAATCAAAATCTTATTTCACATTGAAGTTGCAGTTGATATTTACCATAAGTTAGCTCAAGAGATCACAGAAGGCACAATGAATTTGGAATTATTTTACATTCTACATTACAGTAGCATACTTGCTAGGTATCTGATTATGTCAAATACTTCAGACCAAACAAAAAACAAGATGCAATAATTAGATTACCAGGCTACATTATTGAATTATGGAGAATATCCACATTAAGAATATTGACACCAATTTGCTTTATGTGTGGTTTTCCCATCAAAATATAATATCGGAATATCTGTACTTTGTTGAGTTTTGGTTATTTTTATGGGCCTTTTTTGTTACAGGTAAAATGAGGGGAAGGCACTAGCTTAATAGTTTAATAGTGCAGCATTTTCTGGGGTGCCTTAATCAAAGTCTTTCATGTTCATATTCTCTATATTTACACCTAACTCCAACTGATTGCAGAGCCATAGTAGTTGGGAGTGGCAAACTCCAGAAAGGGGCCTACAGGTTTTTGATCTCCAAAAGCGTTGTGTTATCCTTTTGGCACTGTAACAGCCTTAAAGTCACAAATTCTCACTTTAAAAATCCTCTTATGTCAGTGTGCTTTTCCATGAAGCCTACCTCAGGATCTGGATATTTATGATCTCACTCCTTCATATGTCTTCAAACCATTAGATACTGTGGCATCTAGTTTCACAGTGTCCACACACCAGTGTGCTCAGGGCATAAACATAGGTCTTTATCTGGGCCTATATCTATTACTGAAAACAGCAGAGGTTAGAAAGCATTACTTGAAAATACTACCCTTAGTATTCATGCTTGTTTCTCAGCCTTGCCAAAAAGTATTGTGATAGTAGTCTGAATTCCAGAATCCTATAAGCATGTCTCAAGGCAAATCATGCAGAAAATTACGATTTTGCTTTCATCATGCTCATTTGCAAGTAAATTTTACTTTGTGGTTGTTGACGATATGTATCAATGTTCTACCAAAATATTTTTTGTGGGCATATCTGAAGAAATTAAAAACGTGGAGAAAACTAGGACAGATACCATATAAAAAGCTCAGGCCCTGCTTAAGGTGTCTTGTAAGCACATGCTTAATTCTCAGATCTGTTTGTGCTGAAAGGTGTTTAAAGCTGTTTTTCTCAGGTTAAACTATGTCATCATCTCCAGAGTAAAAGTTTTTCATCAGTGTCTAGAACATGCAACTTTTACTATCTTTAGTACTAAGACAGTGCTATAGTAATATAGTAACTACACGCATTCCTTCATCTTAAGCATATTTGTACTATTACTGTCAGTTAAACTAATTTTAACCAAACTTTGCAAACAAAATGCAGAACTTTTGCAAAACACCTTTTGTACTGTTTTGGTTTTTCATCAAACAAAAGCTAAATATTTACAGAGAAAAATACAGTGATGCTGCTAAATTTTTGAACAATGAAAGGTTATAAAAACTTTTAGAGAAATATTTTCTTACAATTTAGTGAATAAATTGAATTTCAATTAATTGCCAAATGACTATATGGAGGAAGACAGTTGTAATAACTATGATTTGTGATAAGTTATTAGCCTTTTTTTTTTGTCAATACTCAGATTCCTGTTTCTTGGAACAAAACCAGATCTGAAAATTCTATAAATGCATTTAAAAAGGGGGCAGGGAAAAGGCAAGAGAATAATTAGGAGCTTTTCAGATTTCTGTGAAAGAAAGCATTTATCAACACTTCCCGGGACTGCTGGACAATTTAAAATAGCTCATAAGCTCAAACTGAGGTTAGGTTTAGACTTTAAGTTTTGGTAAATGATACAGAAGTGCACTGCACTCCATTCTCTGATACTTTTCAGTATCCTTAGAAAACCTATTTTTCAATAGTACAAACTTTCAGCTAAGTGTGCATGTCTATAAGCACAAAAATTCAACAGTCTGTGCTCAAATTTTACAACTCTACAGGTTCCTTATATCTCAGAACCTCCTATTTACAGACTGTTTTATTGTGTAAGTTATAAGAAATTAGTAGCTCCATAGATTGAGGACCAGAAATGAGTATTAACATTTCTATATTCACACAAAGTTCCTAATTTTCAAATTTGGACCACAGACTAATTTCTTTAGATTTTTTTTCCCCCCCTCGTGTTGGGTTCTAATTTTTCCACACTTCCTCTCATCAGAGACAAGAGATCTTAATCTCCAAATGTATTTAAACCACAATTCTTATAAAATTTGGTTTTTTGACTTTGAAGCATTCTCACTATACATTTGAATCTCATCTTCTCTATATCCCTTTCTAGGATTGTGTGTGTTTGTGGGTGGTGTTTGCAAGTCCTTTAAACATGGGTGAGTTGAGCAGCTGGGGCACTGAGATCCCTTGGATAAAGACTGAGCTTGTAACATTCCTGCAGCTGGGTATGTATTTCTAATGCTTGCTATTCCCTGCATTAAGGAAGACAGCATATTCTTGCAAGTAGCTTGAATTCACAGAACCACAGAATCAACCAGATTGGAAAAGACCTCTCAGATCATTGAGTCCAACCCATGACCCAACACCACCCTGCAACTAGACCACAGCATGAAGTGCCACATCCAGTCTCTTCTTAAAAATCTCCAGGGGTGGTGAATCCACCACCTCCCTGGGCAGCCCATTCCAATACCTGATCACTCTCTCTGTACAGAATTTCTTTCTAATGTATAACCTAAACCTCCCCTGGCACAGCTTAAGACTGTCCAGTCTAGCCTTTGTCTTCTTGTCCTACTGTTGGTTGCCTGGGAGGAAAGACTGCCCCCCATCTGGCTAGAACATCCTTTAGATTCATGAGGTCTTCCCTGAGCCTCCTTTTATCCAGGCTAAACAGCCCCAGCTCCCTCAGCCATTCCTTATAGGGCCTGTGCTCCTGTTTCTTCCTGCAGATGGAGGGATATACACTACTTATTCTCAGGTTGTAGTTGAAGGTCTTCTCAGACAAAAGCTTGGTTCTTGGTATGCTTTTTTCTGTGAAGAAAGTCAGTCAAAACTGTTCAGCTGTCTCTACCTTACAAATGAAAGCAAAAGGTTTGACCTTGCCTTGGTATGTCTGTTCTCAGTGGTGTTCATCACAATCTCACCACACCTTGGTGGAGCTATGGTTGCATTTGCACTTCAGAGAGGAACCATCACAGCACTGCAGTTGCCCCTTGGTGTAGAGATTTAGACCTTACAAGGAATGGTGGTCCAGCGCTTGTGTAAGAATATCTATATCCTGAAATGCAAAGAGTAGCATGCTTTCACTAGAGGCCTAGCTTAAGCGACATGAAAACATTTTCTCAGCACAGGAGGTAAACAGATCATTTGATCTAAGCTAGCAAACATTTGTACTGTGAAAATATTTGTTGAAGACATATGAGGTAATTTACACAAAACACACTGTGCATGTGGGAAAGACTTATTGTGGTCATCTTGTAAATAACTATATCTAAAGATTTTTGAACTGCATTTTGAAAATTATATATATTCTGTCAGTCAGAACTTCTATTATTCTTCAATGCCTTTCCAGCTGTATTGGGAATTTTCTGATGCTCTTTTGTGTTGGCTTTTGTTTTTGTTTTAATTAACTCCTATTCAAATTCCTATTTGTGTGCCAGGACTACTCTTTCACATTAACTTAAATCATTCCGGATTTCATCGCTTAGTTCTCTACTTACTCAAATTTAAATGTATTTGTTTAATACTGTTACCTTACACTAAAAGTAGATACGTACCTTCTGTTTCTGAGCATGCAGTCATCTTTTCAGAATACTAAACCTTTCTAGGGGTTAAGAAGGTATATGAAGTTTAAATATGGAATCATAGAATTGCAAAGCTCGAGAAAGATCTCTATTATCATCAAATCCAACCATTAGCCCAGCATCACCATGTTCACTGCTAAACCATATTCCTAAGTGACACATCCACATGCCTTTTGAACATTTACAGGGATGACAATTCCGCTGTTTCCCAGGGTGGTCTATTCCAATACCTGACCACTTTTTCAGTGAAGAAAATCTGCCTAATATCCGATAAAAACTTCCCCTTTAGCAACTTGAGGCTATTTCCTCTTGTCCTGTTACTTGTTACTTGGGAGAAGAGACTGATGCCTACTCAGCTACAACCTTCTTCCAGGCAATTTTAGAGGGGTAAAGTTCCCCCTGAGCCTCCTTTTCTCCAGTCTAAACAAGATCAGCTCCCTCAGCCACTCCTCATAAGACTTGCATTCTAGACCCTTCACCACCCTTGTTGCCCTTCTTTGAACATGCAACATGAAATTTTTGCAAGAATATGGGGGTTAAAATGAGAATACTGGCAAAATTACACACGGTTTTCATCTGTTCCTTTAGTGAGCGAAACATTTTTGTTTAAGGAATCTTTTTAAAATGAAAACATTTTTTAAATGCTGTGCATATGTGAGCAGCAATGCCACATTTTGCTTTAGTTTCTTTTTGGTGCACTCATCATTGGACCTTAAATTGGGGTGGAGGGAAGAGTTGCATCACAATAAAATGTTGCTGACCTCCAGCTAAAACCAAAACAAAGATACAGAAGAGGAGAAAACCACTATAAGGTTCCAAACTACTGCAATTCTGTATATCATTGCATGAGAAGTTCCTTTTTCCTGTGGCATTTTTGAAAGTAGAAAATTCCCTTAAGGTGTCTGTGATCTTCTTTGTTCTTATTTTCAGCTATCAAAATCCTACTGTTGTATCCTACTGTTTGTTGTACTGATGCTATTGAACCCAATTGTATTCTTGTCTATTAGTCTTTATATTGAGTTAAACTAACTGCACTGAGTCCTACTTCTTTTCAGCTTTCAGTGCAACCCTCCAGTTTTCTCAATTTTTTTAATAAGATCATATTTAATGATAACTCTTAAGTGAAGGGTTCTATTCATAGAGATAAAGCACATCCTGTTCCAAAGGAAACATTTTCTTGAAGTTAAAAAGTAATCCAGGAACAAAGTCAGTTTGGTCCTCTCTGTTCAGAATAATAAGTGTGATGTGGACAAATGTTCACTTGGAACAAGTGGACTAAGAAAAGCAAATTTATTTCAGCCTTCAGACTGTAGTGACTTTTTTGGTTGTAATTTGAAACAGAGATCTGGAGGTGAAAAGTCTGCCACAATTACGTAATATATTCACCTCTTTCACTTGAAATCTTCTCTTCAAACTCTTTTTTTTGGGAGGACAGAAATGTCAGTGATAATATATTTGCATTTCTAACACTAACCAAACTATTTGTTTAAATATTCACTTTCATTAGTAAGTGTCACATGGCTCTACTCCTGCCATCATATAAAAAATGGATTTTCTTGTTATGCTCTAAATTGCCCTGTCTTTTTCATACACTAATTCTCCTTCTCATGAAACTATATTTTAGGTCACTACTTCAGATGCTTCCTTTGCTGACACCTTTACAAAGATATTCCTCTGCTATTTATCTTTTTCTTCATTGTCACCATTTCTATTTCACTGTGTCTTCAAGCATTGTAGAAATTAACCCCTCCAAAAACCTTTAATTACTTCATTCATTTTAGAGTTAATAACTTTTTGTATAATTAAGGCCTAGTTTCTGGTCTTTTTGCTGAAACTGCATCCCCATGCACAAAGTTATTCAATTTATTCTTTATATTTATTTTGTCTAAGAAAAATGATGGAAAGCGACTTTGCTATAGAGACAGTCGGATTCCATCTGCTTCTTCATCTTCTTTCAGTTTCTTTTTGCTGTAAAATGTATCCCTATTTCCTTTTAGAATGCTCATTAATAAACTCAGTAACCCACTGATGGTTTATTCAGTTTCAGACTCACTGTGCTGTGTCAACAGGGTCACAGGTGCCTATAGGCAGCATCACACAAGTGTGGGTACAACATTTTGAGGACTGCTAAGACTCTGAAGAACTACAGATTCTCATCTGCCAGGTGGAGCTCTAGCTAACAAGTCTACACAAGCCGATTTAGGTCTTTTCACACAGTGTTTCAGTTACTGCAGCTCCTGGAAGCACAATGCAGAGACAACCAAATCACTCTCCATACGACCTTCCCTGGTCTGGTATGGCTTGATATGAGCTCCACCTAGCAAACCCACAAGACCAAGGCGAACTCTCCTCAGTCATGCAAGTGCTCTGATTGCAGTTTCAGTGGCACAGAAGTTCCCTCAATAGAAGATACTTCAAGCACTGAGAAAATATCCCACCATCCCTGTTAAATCATCCACTACATTCATACTACTGTCTGCAAACCTAACAGGGATTTTGACAGTGAAATACACCACTTCATATTCAATAGCTGTGTCATACATATCAAAGTGGTACACACTGTGTTTAGTACAGGCGTGTGCTTATGTGCCATTCTTGAGTGAGACTACTTTTTCAAGACATAATATATCATGTATTGCAACATTAAAATTTGTCAAGAATTCTCAGTAGCATACAGGAATAAATTCTGAGCTAATATTTTACAGCTGGCACAAAAGAAACATATGTTCTGTGATCTTCCAGGAGATTTAACTTTCACCTCTCCTCTGTCTAAAATTATCATTTTTGACTGAGGGGATCTGGTTACACAGAAGAACAACATTTAGAAAACATTTCTTTCTCTTAATTTATTTGAGACATGAAGGACAACATTTATACTTTTTATTTGTTTGTAAATATCCAGAATAAATTAAAAAAGAAAAAACAAACAAAACCCAAACAAGCACAAACCCCTAACAATTACACCATTCTAAGGATGAGTCTTAGTCTAGGTAGTTTCCAATGGCAGGAGTGACAACATCTGTACTCTGACTAAAATAAAACTGAAAAATTAGAAAGTGAATTCTGATGTGGTAAATGAGGCTTCAGCTATTGCAGGCACGCATTCCCTTATTTTCTTTATCAGCAGATGCTGATGTTACAAAACCATAACTAGCAATTGAGCACAGATGGTTATCTCTGTTCATCAGGAAAGCTCAGAAGGGAATAGGCACTTAAATAGAGAGACCTCAGTCACCCCTCTCAGTAAGTTTCCTGTTCTGAGTTTTAAACAATATGTCTCATAACAGTTTTCCAGTCACATGCAATCTGCACATCCAGGAAGGTAACCTTGGTTGCGATCAGCACAGACCAAGCAGTAAATGAAAGCTGATCTCACCTGGCTGAAGCACAGATTTATGTTCTCCCACAAGTGGATCTACCTTGGGCTTGAGTTTTATAGGCTCCCACTACCACTCTGAGCCCAGCTTGCTCCCTCCTGTAAAAATCAGACCACAAAAAGACAACTATGGTAGATGTTTGATCACTGCAAAACACTTTTTTGTTTGTTTGGTTGGTTGGTTTTGGGTTTTTTTTGGTTTTTTAGGTTTTTTGGTTTTTTCCCACACTTTTCTCACCAACTTCCCAGGTCCACACTGCAATACTGGGTGTCTGAAGTAAGGAAATATTTCAAATGGCATTTAAAATTCCTCAGCTTGGGATAAACTAGAATATTTTGTGACCTAATTCTGTGTCTGAATTTGCTGAACATGAAGCAAGAAGCACAATGGCAGTATGGTAAGTAGATAAAGTTGTCTTCCTGCTATTCCAGGAAAAACAATGAAAGGAAGAGTAAATGCTGCCTAAATTAAACATGGTTTAACTCTATATACATTTAATTATACCACTGAACAGATTTCCTCTGATCCTATCCTTTAATGATGAAATAAAAGTAGTTGGAAGAAAGTTCAAAGAAGCTGTGAGATTCCAAGAAAACTTTTGCGACCTTCTGACTTCTCTTTGTAAAGCCATATGCTGTAACTCAGCACAGAAGCTAGCCACACAGAAGCTGTCCTTTAGTGGTCACAAGTAGCTGGAACAAGTGCATGCTGGCCAGCTCCTTGGCATGTTGTACAGAGCAACTCCTCTGTGATATGGATCTCTCCAGATTGTAGCATAACTCCTGCTCCAGGAAGGATGTGCATAACTGGTGAGTGCAGTTCTGATGAGCTTCATGAAGACAGAGTGCTTTTTCGGTTTATAAAAAAAATATATTTTATATATAAAAATATATTATACATATATCTCTCTACAGTGTATAATCTAAATAATATATGAGATATTATATACCAAATATTATTAAAATTACCTGTGAAGGTTCCAGTTAGATGGAGTAGAATATATTGTTTTATGGTACATGAGTTGCTTGCTCTTAAAATGGATGTAGTCAGCAATGTGCACAACTGTGTGAACATGGAAAGTGTCTACACCTTTTTTGAATTAATGTTTCAATAGCTCGGAACAGACATAATTTAGACTTAATGTATTTGCTTAATGACTTTCTGTCCAGTTTTCTTTTTTTTACTGCCAGTCATTTTCCCTACATGTTATCTCTTTAAAAATCTTTGTTACAATGACTTTTAAAAAAAATCCCTGTGTATGTATGTGAACAGATTGGTGAGTGTGAAGTACACATTATGCAAAAAGATAGTGGGCGTGTTGTTGGTGTGGCGCTCTCTCTCTCTGCCCACTTGAGATCGTTAGTCATGCAGAAAAACTGGTACGGTTCTATATGATTGCTATGCATGCGATCAAACTAATACCAGAAAATGGAATAGACTCTTATGCTGTGGAAGATACTTGAACTGAGTGGGAGAACCAAACGGGAGTTTTCCCCAAAATGATGGTTTCTAGTGCCCACAATGATGCTGGCAGAATTATCTAAGTATGAAAGAAGACTGTATGCTAACATTGTTTGATTGACATTTAAACCAGGGAGTTGTTTGTGTTTCTGGAACAAGATGCTTGTAAACTAGTCATGAGGTGGGTAGTGCTGGGCGGTGACTTATATATTAATGAAAGGCCTTTGTAGTATCTTCTGTGATTACCATATTAAATACTGTATTGCCCTAATGTTCTTTTCTCCTTATTTAAATAGGTCATTGGTGGAAACTAGAACAGAGAATTATGCAAATCAGAAGGGTCTTTGTGATCCACATCTGAATGTCCAATTACTGGCCTCACGGTGCTTGCATCTTACCTACTCATAGATTCTGCTATGCCTTATTCAGTATGGTTTTAGGCTGCACAAAAAAACCAAAACAAACAAAACAAAATAAAACAAAACAAAACAAAAAAAAACAACCAAACAAAAAAGGCCTTTTTAGGTTATCCACATTAGGGAGAAGATGTTGTGCTATATTTGATAACATTGCTGTATCTGTAGAGGACTGGAGGATAAAGCCTGGTGCTGAAGGTATCCACCAGCTAAATTCAACATCTTCCTTGGCCTGAGTTATTTAACACCTCTCCCTTTTCAAGAGTAGTTTAACCAGCAGGCTGTATGGGTTTTAATGCTGGATCTATTCAACTAGGAAACCTGTGATTATTCTTTGTAACATTATTTTCTTTCTATCACAATCATTCATAAGACAAATGCCTGCTGAATCTGTATTTCCCACTACCTCAGTATACCATGCCTTGAAATGTTATGCTGAGTTGCCTTGAAAAAAAAAGTGTGGTCACTTTAATTTTTGAAAGAGAGTAATAAAAGATTATGTTCTGAAAGAAAAACTTTTGGCTTAAGGTATTAGGGAAAAAAAGATATCTCAAATACCCTCACCGCTCTAGTACACAGTGCTAGATTTAAGGCACACAAAGGTTTTTAGTAATCTCAGTTGAAATGTGTATTACCATTCTTTGTGTTCTTATTTTTTCAAATTTCATTCTAAACCTATTGATTTTCCACTTACTGTATGAAAATTCACAGTTCTCCTTCAGCTTTTGAATGTTTAGAGTATAAGTAGCAAAGATCTCAGACGGTATTCCAAACAAATTCTTTAAATGGAGTGTAAGTACCTAAGAGTATTTAAAGGAGTTTTCAGACATCAGCTGAAATTTTATTTTTATTTTGGTGGGAATAATACACAAGTTATCACATGTCAACTGAGTCACAGTATCTGACTGTGGGTATCCTTTCAGCCTGTGGCAAACAGCAGATAACGCAGTTTGGTTGAACCTTCTCTTATTTTATGTCTTAAGAACATGTATGCGGACAGATAGAACTTTACTACAAATCTGAGTCCATGGAAGTTGGTGAACTGAAGCTCTAACTAATATA
Organism: Empidonax traillii; assembly: GCF_003031625.1. NCBI lineage: Eukaryota > Metazoa > Chordata > Aves > Passeriformes > Tyrannidae > Empidonax > Empidonax traillii. The sequence goes on along the minus strand of NW_020955744.1, from coordinate 89,733 downwards.
AAAGTTAATAGAAAGGCAGCTGTGATAGTTCTAACAGATAAGAAATGTGAGGTCTTATTTTATGAAAAAAGAAATAGTAATTATTAGTTCTATGTGAAAGAAATGAAATTATGAAAAAAACCCTAAGCTTTTATTTATGATCTAATAACTGCAGTGGGTTGTTTATTTCTTAGATTTGTATTTTATTTTTTTATATCCCCTCCTCATATGTAGGATTTATCTTGTTAGTAGATACTTTCCTATTTTGTTGCCTACAAACATTATCATATCAAAATTTTCAACAGCATTTGGAGCTGATTTTATCCTAATATGCAGTTGTTACCTATCTAGTTTTGATTTTTCTTTCAGACTTTCTTTAAAGGGAATTATCGCTAAAAATACTAGGTGGAAATACCTGAAACACTTGATTAAGGTAAAGAAAGCAATTTTAAGCAACTCCATTGGTCAAAATACAAAATCCCTGGTACACTATAAAGTCCCTTTGCTGGATGTGGTAGAGGAGGTTTTCCTTATTTGCAGATAAACAGAAACAGATGTCTGCTATAAGCTGTGGCCACTTAGAAAACTTCTCAAATGGAAAAAGAAAAAAATAAATTAAGAGTTGACAAAATGATGCAAAACATTTTTACTGGTGTTGACTTTATTGATCACCATAAATAACAATGCTACTCTGCAACTTAAAGAATACTGTTGACCTCAGCACTTCAGACATGTAATGAAAGGTTTCAGTGGTGACTAAAGGGTATTAAATGAACTCTCTAAATTACAAGGTGAGCTGAATATGTTAGAGAAGACTAACACTGCTTCACTGTCTCAGGGAATGCAACGCACTCCACTTTGGAAATATTTACATATATTTATAGAAAGAAGTATCAGGAAAATAATGCCTAGCTTTTACTAGATAGAATGGCTGAGACAGTATCTCAGTGTGGGAAGGGCTGTACAGTGTATACTTCGCCTCGTGTTACTTTGATGATCTAACACGACCACCAATACACAGTCATACTAACTAGCATTTCTTATAACTCTGTTTAGGAACAGATAACACAAAAAGCTCACCACGAAGGCAAAAATCTTGAGAAATGTATTTTTTTAAATAAATGGAATGACAAGTATAGAACCATGAAGTCAAAGACCTTTAAGATCATTGAGTCCATCTGTTAAAGTGCCCCAAGTTGCTAGGATCTTGGCCTATGACCTGGGAAACACAGGCTTGATTTCCTACTTTCTTGAAAGCTCTCTGTAAGACTGTTTTCTCCTTTCTCCTTCCTCATATATAAAACAGTTCAAAGTCAAGTCCAGTAATGAGGACAAGTAGAACATGCCTGGAAAAAAATTCTATCATTACATAAAATATATAAAAAATAAAAATATAAAATAAGTGCTATTAACTTTAGTCTGACAAGCTACTACTTTTGTAAGCTTTTGAGAAAGGATAGCAACTGTCCTAAATAGGAGTCATCTTGATCATCTCTTTCTTGATTTGATTATTAGGAAGGGAACACAGAGTACACTGAACAAGCAATGGTTACGATAACACAGAGAGCACAAGAATGAACTGAATCAATGGAAGACAGAATTTTGGGCAATTGCAAGGTCTGACTCATTTTCCAAAAATATGTGCATGATATGTGATAAAACCCGATAAATACATCACCAACTAGAGTGACTGTAAATAAAACACTGTTTCATATGTAAAACTTTTTAGATAACTGAAATCAGATGTTCATGTTTATTGCTCCATCACAAGTTAAATCTAACAATTAATTACTAGACTGCTGGCCTGCCATACTATATAAGTAACTAAGAGAAAATAACAGTGTAGCACAAATACTGAGTACATCTGTGAGATTCTTGTTTTGTTTTGTTTTGCACCCATCTCCTTTCTCCATTTATATCTCATTGTCTGCAATCTTACCAGGACAACTGTATTTCATTTCTCCATAACTGAATTTATACTTTGAACTGATAGTGCTGCAGATGGCAGTACTATTGATCAAAGGAGTGCTCAACTCTGAAATGATATCTAGGGAAAAAAAAATAAGGTTTGCTTTAAGTGTAGACATGAAAGGACAGAGAATAGCAATGAAGGTTCATATCAAGCAGTATCATTCAAGCTTTAAAATACATTTGTTGTTGAACACTGGGGACCAATCAGTCAATCATTTGGGGAGAATTAAGGAAACAAGAAAAAAAATCCATACTTGAAATATTATTGAGATTTTATGGCTTGAGATTACTGATGTACTGACGGAACTCACAAACCTGAAAAATTTGGTTTATGTACATCAGAATCAGGTTCCAGTCATGGTGTTTTCTTAACAAATCCTTAAGAAATACTCTTATATCATGTTCGCCCAACTTGATGATAGATGAGGGGAGAGCAAAGGATATTAGATACTTTGACTGTCTTTCACAAGATCTTCATAGAGGAGCTGATGGAGTATGGGCTGGATGAGCAGATGGTGAGGTGGATCAAAAACTGACTGAATGATCAGATCCAGAGAGTGGTGATGAGTATAAAGTCTAGCTGGAGGCCACTAGCTAGCGGTGTACATCAAGGAACAATATAGGGTCCAGTCCTGTTCAGTTCTTGAATGGTCTGGATTGTAGAACAGAGTGTACTGTTATATGTGCAAAATGGCACAAAACAGAGTGGCTGATGCACCAGAAGATTGTGCTACCATTCAAAGAGACTTTGACAAGCTGGAAAAATGGACTGAAAGGAATCTCATGACATTCAACAAGGAGAAGTCCAAAGTCCCTCCTTGGAGACATCCAAATGCCTGAGCTACTGGCTAAGTGGCCCTACTTGAGCAGGGAAGTTGGACCAGGTGACCTCTAGGTTGCTTCCAGTATCAACTGTTTTGTGATTGACTGATTCTGATCCAATAGATATATGGTTTTGAACTGGGGTTCAAAAGTACCATCTTTTACTATTAAATCTCCAAATTAGCCTGTTGTATCACTCTCAAGAATGCAACTAGAATATCCATGTTTCTTTTCCCACATCCTTTTTGTATTAGGTTTTTAAACCAATGCTTTGTTTGACCTGTTGTTGTCTTTTTGGAGACAAGCACAATACGAATCTCTGATTATCCAGTATGTGGCCCACTATATGTTTGTGGACTGCCCAGGTTAATGTCTAATCAACATTTTTACTACTTATTACAAGTAACTTAATACAAGAAAAAATAGTGACCAAAAGCCAGTGCAGAAATTTGAGTAGTGAAGATAAGATTGCCTATCCTGTCACATAGAACTGGCCAATCTAGGAATTACTTTTCTTAGAAGAAAAGTGACACAAGTGGAAATAATTAATCACTCTAATAATCAGATCGTAATAAAACTGTTGGGAAAACTACTGACCACTAGTGGATGCAATACTCTGCACTTAGTGTCTTCCTTTCATGGACAGTCAATTTATGAATAGAAAAATGTGTAGGTTTCTTAAAATCTCTTTATTTTTCAACAGTGCAGTGGCTTTCTCCTTTTCTTATTTTCAGCACTTATGTAAACAGAACATCACAATTCTCTTACTTACCCATACTGTCAGGTCACATCTCACTTATGGAGTGAAATATAGAAACATACTTGGAATGCGTTTGAATTCAGCTCTCTTTCAACAACTTGTATGTTCCTGGTCATGTTAGCACAGTGCAAATATATAGAAGGACAATATAGATAAGTCCGACATTTATGTAGTCTTGATTAAAACATACAAAGGGAAATGTTTGCTGATGTTGTGTGTTTATTATAAGAAAATTCAAACAGTTTGCATAAGTTTAAACTAAGTCTTTTATTGAGAATATCCTAATGGAATTTATTAAGTTGTCATGGTTTAGAAAGGGTATTCTCCAACTTAGTAGTCCCACTTACACTGCACCACCACTCATTCCTCTCTCTCTCTGACTGAAAGTATAAGAGGCAAAGATCACAGGTTGAGACAAGAACAATTTACTGGAAACAGCAATGAAATAAAAAAATAAACAGTAACAGTAACAATATTAATATCAAAAGGTATAATACAAAGAAAAAATTTATGCAGAATGTCCTCGGCAATGCCAGTCAGTTCTTCTCCACCACATTTTTTCCCCACCGGAAGGAATGCCCTTCTTCTTGGAAGTGAGAGTCCCTTACTCCTGCCCCTGGTAATGATGCGAGGTGGCATAGAATAACCTCCCTATCCATGCCCAATATCTGTTCTCTCACGGCTACTGCAAAAACTAACTCAGTCCTGGCTGTAACGAGGACAAAGTAACGGACAAATGTTACAGTCTGCTGGACTAGTTTTATACTAGCATACTATTTCTCTTAATCTCTTAGTATTTATAAATTTCAGGAAAGCATGCTTCCTCATCTCAGAAGGGGAAATGCAAATGTGCTTAGATCATCTTTGCTTAAATATTCCCCATGAATCTGGGAAATACTGGAATTGGTTATAGTGTCTTTCCTATAAAGGAAGAGACAGCCAGAAATAAGAACATGTTCATATGCTTGTAATTGCATTCATTTGCGTGAATGCATCTGTGTGAAACACGATCATATTTATGAAAATGTTGAACTTTCTGATTCATGAATTAAAAATTGCAGTAATCTTTCAGACTCCGTATATATTTATTGGTAAGTTTAATAGCTTGTTACCTGTCAGATTTCATTATAGAATGAAAAGCTGGAGTGTTTAACTGACATACTGAGCACAGTGTGTCCCAAATTCTCACTGGAATTTAAAAGATCCAAAATTAGTTCAACTCTGGACTTTAGGAAAAGGGCAGAAGCTGTGACCACTTAAAGTAAATGCTATGTCACTGTGATAAGAGTTTGAAATCCTCTACTGACAAACATTGACAGAGTTCAAGACATGTTTCTTCCCCTATCCCTTCATAGCACAGCCATAATATACACAAGTCACTTCTTCCAAAATGTATGGGCTGTGCAAGGACTGCAAACACATTTACTGATGACATTCAGCTCCATCACCAACCCTTTTTTTATTTTTTTTAATCTTTACTAGCCTGACACTAAAAGAGGAGATAAACAGTTATATTTTAACTTGCAATGTCTTCTAGAGAAACATTTATTTTGGTGATGTTACTCACAATTTAGGTTTAACTCTACCATTTAGCATAATTAAATGAAAGACACCTAATGTGGGTAATTACCTCTTCTATGTTAGTAAACTTGCCAGACTCGGTGGTGACAGTAGAAAGAGGAAGACACCAGAATGGATAGCAGAATGTCAAATTGTGCATCATTGTACAATTTATGCTATCCCACTTGGCAATCATAAATGAAGAACATGGAAATAAATAGTGAAGTAGATGATCTAGATTTTGACCATATATTAGACTTTTTTCAAGAAATATAACATTTGTGCTTTTTATATTAGAAAACACGTTTGCTAAAAATATCAGTCTGCAACCAAACTTTTCAAAAGTGTACTTTATAATGAAAATTTGATTGTGAAGCTTCCCTGGTTATATTTATATGAGAATCTTGTTTATTTTAACTACTTTGCACTACTAATTAAATCTCCTGTGAAATAGCAAAATCAGACATAAAAACTCATACCCATTCACAAAACTGTGCAGTCACTCTTAATATATCCAAGTTTTGTTTTGATTCTTTATTTCTTCCTTTGGCTTGGAGACTCTTTTCATTACCAACTTGCAAAAGACCCTCAGTTTTTGCCTAACAGTGGAAATTTTGTTTTAATATTTTTGTAGTGCTGAGGAATTCACTCGATATGTAAACCGGAGAATTCCAAAAAGCAAAATAGATACAAAAAAATCAGAGCCAATTCCTTCCTGTGATGGTTTCCAAGACAACTAGACAAGATGGGAAGGCTGAGTACACTTTTACGTGCTTTAGACGGGACAAACTGCAAAATGGAATTGAATTACTTGTCCACAGTGAAAGGAATGGAATGTTACAGAAACAATACTTAATCTCTTGTATCTCCAATATTTCCAAGAAAGTTAGAGCAGTAAAACAATTCCACACCGTTCAGCTGCTGAAGCCATAAGAACATAGCTTTCCTTGAGGGCACTAGTTTTGGAATAAGCTCCTTCTTCCAGCATAATTAAAAATATCTGCTAATGTGACTTAAACCGTAAATGACAAATAAGCTTTTCCACTTTATATCACACAAATCTTATCCATTAATTTCAGATACTAACTAAATTCTTAATTAAATAAATTAAATATTAACTTATTAATAAATATTTATGTCCCAAGGCACAAATATTGCAACTAAATTAGGCAATCTTTTTTTTTTTTTTTAATGAAAACATAGAAATAGATTTAGGTAGAATTGAAACCTAACTATTGGTATAATAAAAACATTTCAAAACTGTTACTGATTTCCTTTGTTCCTTTCAGTTAGAGACCTGCAGCCTAGGTAGATTAGCCCATCCATGCAAAAATGTTCTGCAATAACAAATAATTTAGTTTGTGAGCAGCTTTCAAAGTTTACTTTTCCTTTTTCTATGTCAGAATATAATGATAAAAAATTGTTTGCTTGTGTATTTTTCTTGTCTCTATAAACCTTTTGCGGATGGGAAATTGTTTTATATTCAGAAGTACTGAGAGAGCAAGCATCATTTCCTCATTTTCTAAATGAGTTCAAACCTAGAGTTTTGTTATTAAGAACCTAGGTGGAACAGATGTATACTTGTACATTTTTTCAGCTTTGATATAATTGTGTATTTCACCAAAAGTTTCTTTCACAAAATGTCCCAAATGGTTTTACTCAGGTATTCCATTTGGTTTCTTGTAGGCAATCACCTCTTTTTTTTTTTAATTTTTCTGTGAGAGAATGTATTTGACCTGAAACTGTCAGCTCAACCAAGTTATGATATCACCTGTAGGTAACAAGTGTAACAAGCATTTGAAGTTGCCAAAAATCTATCCTAATCAGAAGAAACAGGTATCTTTTACATTTGGGAAAGTACCCATTTTTTATTTAAATATTCAGAACTTTTGAAATATGATCTTTAAAGCTTTCAAAACAAAGTCTGAAGCAAAACAACCAGTCTCACAGATGATCTTCAAAAATCTTGGAGAGCAATCAAGTATTCTTGAGTACAATTTAATTTACTTTTGAGTTGGAATGAAGTGATAAAATTCAACTGACAAAAATATATCCTTTAAACTTTTTTTTTCAAAGGGGTAAATATTGATCTACTTTTCTCAGTATAGACTTGGAAACAAGAGGCAGACTGAAGTGGCTGCAATTTTATAAACTATTAATTTTACTCTAGTAATCCAAGCAACCTCACTGCCAGATTTTTTAAATCTGTTACTTATATCCCCAGAGTGGATAGGAAACAAGTAATCAAAGAATCTTCCAATTTCATATTATGTATTTCATGTTGTTTAAAATCCACCCTAGACTGGCACAAACCCAGATGCAGCAATTAAGGTAAAAAGAGGGTGTGAACTGTGTGAAAGATGGCAGAAATTTTAAATCTGTTTGTTCTTGATCCATTGTGTATGTGCAGTTTCCTGTGTGCTTTGTTTGAGAAGGTGCGGCTGGGCGGCAGGAGGGAGGGCTGCCAGGTTGTGTGCTCCGGCTGTGGGTGGGCAATAGAGTCTCCTGGAGATAGGGAAAAATATTCTGAGAATGAGTGAGTACACTCAGCTAGGAAAAATTTCTACAGCGCAGGCAAAAACTAAGAAACTAAGACACACAGCAAAGAAGAGTTCCCTAATGTGAGAGGAGTCTTCAAACAGGAGTTGCAACAATATCAGAAGTAATTAAAAAATTACCTGCAAAAAGGATGAAGACACAGTAGCTGCAGAGGGAAGGACAGAAAAAGGGAAGGAAGAAGGGGTTGAGTCCTTTAAAGTCTTCAATCTTATCCCACTCAGATTTTTTTTTCCCCTATTTATGTGATGTAGCTAAATTTATGTATTTTCTACAGAAAAATACAGACAGTCATCAAGGAAACTGAGGTGAAAAGAGAATTTATTCTCAAAGTAATGGATGGCTCTTGAACTAACATATCCTGACAGCCTGTGGGCCTCATACTGTATAATCAGAGATTCATATTGTGCTTATATCCAAAAATCAACAACAGGTAAAAATAAAAAGTCCTAGAATCTAAGATCATGCTCTAAAAGGGCGTCTGATCTCATAATTTGTAGCTTTCAGAGGACATCAATAAAGTTCTGGAAAGTATAGAGCAACCAATGCGGTCTGAAGGACAAATATGAAAGCTTATGCAAAGTTACCTGGAGTAATCCCTGCTGGATTTTTCTTTGCTTCCCGCTGATCTCCCTGGCACTGTGAGTGCTTTATCCATCTTAAAATGAGGCACAAGCATTCTGAGAGAAGCGTCATTATTCTTTCCCTGATCAACGTAGTAGCTTTTTTGAGAATCTGACTGTGAAAGCATTCACATGGCAGTCAGACATTTTTTCTCCTGGAATAAGCCTATAAAAAAATTGTGGTAAGTCTGAAATATGTCATCTATTCTTGTCTTGTTGTTCTCACCCTTCAATGTAAAAGACTCAATAAGGAAATAGGTTGCCAACATGAAAAATATATTTCTTTGAGTTACAGGAAGCTAACTGATGCTCTAAAGCATTGAAAATGTAGCTAATACACACTTTCTGCTAAATAAGAATACTTAGGAACTACTTTACTGAAGAGATAGAGATGGTTACACCCCACTGATTCTAATTCTTTTCTTCCTGTTCAGTATTGTATTAGTTATCTGATGAATAGTTCAAAGAGACAAACCTTTCCTTTTAATTTCCATTCATCAAAAGATGAATGGGATTAGAAAGATTTTTAGCTTTTTAACATTGTTTACTCAAATTTTGCATTATTGAAATAAAATTAATAAAGACATAGTGTGACTTCTCCTGTCACATTTCATTAGTAATCTGTTTTCATTTGTTCACATATCACCCATTAATATCTTATGAAAGCACTGTGTTAATGAGCAGTTTAGTGAAAAAACTAATACCATGTCATCAGTCCAGAAATATTTGGTATATTACATTCCTTGACCATTTGTAAAACACAAATTTCAGAGAGAAAAGCAATTATTAGTTAATTTAAATTGTAGCTAAGAGTCATATAAACTCATCATTATGAAATATGTTATCAGTCCAAACAGCAATTATTGCTGCTATTATTCCACAGGATTTAAAGATTAATATATTTATGTACATTTCAGGTATGTTCATGCTTTACTAAATCCAGCTGTAGTCTGATCCTGGAAATCACTATACATGCATCAATATCCATATCATAAGGATTAATCAGTAAAGATAAAATAATAGGAAAATAATATCTGTGAAATTAAAGTAGCATGAAAGAGATTGGCCAGAGATGAAAAACTGTAACTAAACCATGGCTTTGCATTAGTAATCCTCTAATTCAGGAGATGTTCTGAGAAAGATGAGTCAAGGGCTTTAAAATTAAGGTGAACAAGGCTTAGCCTTTGTAACAGCTATTTCTTCATCAGTGTTAAGTATCAAGCCATAGCATGAAAGAGTGTGGAAAAACATATCAGAGAGCAACCAGAAGTCTTGAAAACAAAATCTATTGATCACACAGAAGTATGTAAATGAGAATATAATTTAATTCACTCCCAACATACATTTAAGCATCTGTTACTGATGCTTGAAAAAAATGACTTATCAAATTGATTTTAATTGAGAGAACATTCAGCGTTCCTGATTATCAGTGACTCCAAAAGCTTTCAAAGTTACAGTTGTGACTCTAAGATTAGCTTATTTGGTTAAACCCTGGTGCTAATAATGCTATGGTTGTGGATTTGATACCTGTATGGGCCATTCACTTAAGAGCTGGACTTGATGATCCTTGTGAGTTTCTTCCAACTCAGAATATTCTGTGATTCTGTGATTTTTTTTCATACTAGTCCTTGTCCTGTGAAGAGAATAGCTTTAGAAAATCACTTTGTTTCTGTCAATTTCTTTCTTCCAAAGTTCTGTATACACCAAGCCAGAGCTATAAATTTATTTAAACTTTGATTTTTCAGGTTCTGAAGATATTCTTCTTCTCTGCTGTTGGATAATACTTTTTGGAAAAAAATGGAATACACACTGACTGTACTAGGCAAAAATGCTGAAAAAATTTTGAGAAAAAATAATGTTAATTATGGCTATGATTATCAAGCTGACATAGCTTCTTGGAAGAACGAAACAATATTTGAGTATTACAACACATCTACAAGCCAGCTCACATGCTTTCCATCCTTTTTTTGAAACTCTTCACTTTTGATTCGTTTGTTTAAATTGGTTTCAATTGGAAAGCTAACTATATGATAGATGGGACATTTTTCAGTTGCGTGGATTTACCTCACAGTTCCCAATAGCCAGAGAGCTGAGTACACAAGGAGAGAGGGAAAAATGGGCGTCTTAGTTAAGAATTTCAAATGGTTTCAGAGAGCATTGAGACCTTGCTGGGAAAAGTGGAATTCTTGAGATAACAAATGAAACTGCAATGCAGAAAATTCTGTCAGAGTCCTGTCTGTTGAACACCAGCTTTCTGTAGTAGCATCCCAACTAATCTGGAAAAGAATTTGTCCTGCCATGAACTTTCAGTTCGTCTTTTGATTTGTGTACTGTGTTTTGACAAATAAAAGGCTACTTATAAAATCTTCAGATAAAGTATGCATGTGTGTTTTTAGCCCCCAAAACACAACCAAAGCAGTATCTTGGAAGCTCTGAGCAATTTCAAAGTACTGGATCCTCAGTGTGAGTACAAAATGTCAAAATAATAAACAAAAATTCTGAATGCTCACTTGATTTGCATGTAGATATGTGGGATGTTAAGTTTCATTACAGATTATTTTAATAAAATCATCCATAAGTAATATCACCATTTTAAAATGAAAAGTAGATAAATGTTTAATGCAACTTTAATTTTAACTATATTTTTAATTATTGCAGGGATATAGTTTAGTATAAATATTCTCTGATACATGATCCCATTAAATATTGAAATCTGAATAAATAATTCACAGATTCCTTTTATCCTTTGAGTAATGATCACATGAGTTTCTCTTCAGCAAGCATTATCGCCCTATTAAAAAGTGTCTGCCTGAGCAGTTCTATAAAAATGCTGCAGAGATGAATCTGTAACATTATATGATATCAACTACATTATCATAAAGAAGCAGTAAGAAGTAAATAGATAAAATGATAATCTGTCATGTGAATCACACAGTCAACTTAGAAAGGATTCGAAGCAACCAGTACTCATCTGGGTCATTCTTTGCCAAGTGCTGGATTTTTCACTAAAGTGAATTTCCAAGTTCTAAATCACTCAAATGAAAGTGCTTTATCCTCTCCGACTGGGACTTCTAGTTATTTCCTCACCATTCATTTGTTCTGATGCTCAGCCTAAATTTACTTTTTTTCTTAGTTTTCGGCCATTATTCTCACTTATTCTGGCGGTGCTTATAACAGATAATTTTATGAAACACTTTCAAGATTTGTTTAAAAGGAAGAATAAACTTTTTTTATATGTCTGTGCTGAAAAGGCCAGGCTTCAGAACTTCACAGTATTGCCATATAGAACATCCTTGAACTTCTCTTCCTAAATACATTAAATCAGTTGATAACAAGATATCTGCCTGCAGCTTCACACACACATGTGCATATGCATACACACCTAGGTATAATTTTAGAAGTCCAAATATCCTTACAACCTCATAATTTTAAGGTAACTATAACTTTCTTCAAAGAACTTATGAAACTGCACATCTATAGATAGAACAGGGTGAAACAAAGTAATTCTATTTTTCTTTGTAATGGAACAAAAAATATGAAATTTCCGTCCTCCCTTGTTCATATCTAAGGTAATTTGGTAAAAAAGGATGTGACTGTTGTTTACTGCCTCTCTGTGATACTTAAGCAGAATGCAGAAGGGAGAATGAAAGTGGCCTCTTAGGATATCTGACCCAAAAAGAGTGAATAGTCATTTTAGCTGCTGGGAATTTAACATGTGTGTGATATTTTCTGTCTGCTTTGCCTCCTATCCATTGTAAGAGATGAGGTCATAATAAAGAATATGTTGGAAATATGCTTGGCATAGAGAAACATAGACAGTTATTGAAAGTTTGCTCAATTCAGAAGATACTTGAGGCTGTTTCATTATGTTGAGGCTAGAAATAAAGACAAAGCAGTTTACCACTGCCATTTGATGCCTGTTTTCTTGAGAAAACATGGAAGTTCACTTGCAGGTCGTTGGGCCTAAAGGGCAGTATTTTTCCTTTTAAGTATCTCTTTACCAGAACAAGATCTTGATATTTATGTTATGCAGTGATTTTTTTCTCTTGCACTCTTTGCTGTTCTACATATGACTTGAGTTTGTGGAATTCTTTGGTGGAATCTAAAAATTTATATTAACTAAGACAAATTTCATAGCAATTTACAAAACCCCCTAACTTTGTTGCATGAAAATACATTTAATCAATTATATAGTTCCATATTTTTAGCACAATAACATTATCCTGGTATAACTATGGAGCATTACATATTTGAAGAGGGAAATTTGCTGTTGAAGTTTAACTTGTAAGAATATTTTATGAATCCAAGGGAGCTAAATCTACTTTGTATGTGACATACACAGAGTTTGTTTGAAAAGAGAGAGGGTAAAGACTAAAGTATTTTGCATAATTGCCTTTTATTTTTGTGAAATCCTGAAAGACCAAGACAGTTGTACTTTCTCAAGGTTATATTGAAGTCAATAAACAGCAAATGATAAAATAGACTTCTTATTTATAATGGAACAAAACCTCAACTTTGCAACTGGAATTAATCACAAAAATAATGAATTAGAGAAGAGAATGTGTCAACATAATACATGCTTAACTATAAACTTCAGCATAAATGTGTGATTTTGTAAAGGCTTAACTTCTCTCAGTCGCCACTGTGTCTTGTTTCTTTTTTAATAGTTATCAAGAGTGACACAAGGGTAATATTACTTCCCATTAGCTTCTCTCCTTTGATACAGTGAAATATCTTACAAAGTATTTCAGGCTTATGTACCAGTGTGCATAACCTTGGTTAATATTTAAAAGCTATGAAAGATCAGATCAGAATACAGGTATAAACATGCTAATGCCTGCACATCCAAATTTTTACTCCTTGAATAATGCTGAAGAAAAATTAAAAGAGCAGTGTTTTGAAGAACAACAACAAAACCAAACAAAAGACCACACACAGCTTCCCCCCTCACCACTACCCTGAAAAAAACCCCCCAAACCAAACATAAACAACTCAACCAACCCAAACAAACAAAAAACAAATAGCACCCACCTCCAGTTTCCTCCTGCTATGCTTGCGATTTAGGAACAGAAAATGTTGACTGCTCATCTTGTGTAATCCTCAATGTGTTAAAATCAATATAGATTAGAGAAATGCTTTACTGGAGAAGTAGTTCAAATCAGCTCATGGTGTTTCTGGAGCATTCAGTTGATCAGACTGCTTCTATCTTGATACACCTTTCTTCTAGGCTAACCATAAAGGTCCTGGACTCTAGAATGGGTTAGTTTGACCTTTCATCAGAAGAAAAATTTGCAAATTCTGTTAACTGATTTTGCTCATGATTCTTGCAGAATACTACTTCTCATAACAAGAATGGCAAGAATGAATGTAACATGAATGAGTTTTGCCCTCAGTCATCTTTAATGCATCAGCTGTGATAGATGATTCTACATTTCTGAGGCTTTTTTTCAATTCAGGCATGATAATTTCTCACAATGTCAAAATTTCTGTAAGAACACAGCTCTTTTATGGCAGAAAAAGATTTAAAGCAAGCTGTTTGCACTCCAGTTGAGTGAAAAATCTTTTTGCCCTCAGCAGCAAAGGTGAATCATCAAGCTATGTATTAGATCTTAACATATATGCCTCTACAGGTAAAGTAAATTAAAACTAATGCATGCCACATCTCACTCAAAGGGCTCTTTTCATTTACAACTTGGCTCTAAAAATGGATGAGGGCTGAAACAAAAGCAGGTTGATTCAATTCCACCTCAACTTCTGCTTGCTCTGGAGCTAGAGTATACTTCAGCCCACAAACCTCTGGTGGTTCTTGTAACACGCAAGTTAGGCACTTGGAGCTTTTCTCCTTCTGCCCCTTCTTTAGATAAGACAAAGGATTCTATGTTATGCTGCTTCTGCTGCAGTGGTGTCAAAAGCTCAGAGTCCCAGAAATGGCTCATTTAGCCAGAAATCAGGACAGTAGGTTAAAATAGTCATAGAATCAATTTAATATGTCAAATTATATGAACAAGAGAGAAAGACTTTCAAAAATACAGGTAAATTATGACTTGGATGTACCTGTACAGGGGCATATACTTACATTTTTGTGGCCAATTGGCTTAACTCTTAATTTAGTTTTGTGTTGAACATAAACTTAATAGCCAGTAAGACAAGAAAATTTAGTGTTGTTCTGAATTAATCATTAATATTAGAATCAGAGAACTTGAGGCTGGAAGGGGTCTCTTAATGTCACATAGTCCCATGGCAATTAGATTAGATCTTCCTGGTCATTGTCTAGCTTAACCTTATTAACGTTACACTCTCAGTGGTCATGGAACAAAAGTCAAATCTTCTGTTTAAAGGATCTTTTCTGCTTATGAATTACCCTTGCTTTAGAAGCAGAAACTGTTAATAGCAAGTGGATGTACCAAAATACAACAAAATTAATGTTACTGCTTCTGATGTTGGTATTTATGTAGGTGCAATGCGGATGGTGTAGGCAATGGGATTGTTTTTCAGCTACCTTCACATCACGTTCTAAGACTTTCATCTTGCTAAAAATATTTGTTTACTTTAAATGTACAGGATTTCAAATTCAGGAAGTGATTCAACTGCTTAAATATAGACATTTAGTGACAATTTAAATACCTTAGACCTGTCTATTCTCTCTGTCTTCTGCTACAAGGAAGATCATATATGATGGGCCACAGGTCATATTCCCCTCTGGACATCTCAGATATCCTATATTCTCTAAGATAGCACTGAGTATTTGTGCATAGGAAGCTGAATGCCTCTGTTCTTGCAAGGATTACCCCCAGCAGGAAACCAAGTCCCACATGACTGCTCACTCACTTCCTAAAAGTGGGAGGGGGGAAAGAATTGGAAAGGTAAAGGTATGAAAACTTCTGGTTTGAGACAAATACAGCTTAACAGGGAAAGCAAAACCTGTGTGCAGAAGCAAAACTAAGGAATTCATTTACCGCTTCCCATGGTCAGGCAGGTGTTCAGCCATCTGTGGGAAAGCAGGGCTCCATCACACATAACTGTTACTTGGGAAGGCAAGCTCCATAGACTCTTTGCCCCCTCCATATTTCCCCCAGCTTCTATTTTTGAGCATGAAATTATACGGTGTGAAATATCCTTTTGGTCAGCTGAGGCAAGCTGTCCCACCTCTGTCCTCTCCTAGCTCCTTGTGCACCCTCAGGCCCCTCGCTGGTGGGGTGCTGTGAGGAGCAGAAAAGGCCTTGATGCTGTGCAAGCACTGCTTAGTAGTAATGAAAACATCTCTGTGACATTAACACTGTTTTGGTCACAAGTCCAAAATCAGCACCATAAAAGCTACTATGAAAAAAATTAATTATACTCCAGCTAAAACCAGCACAATTAGTAAAAGTTATAACTTAAGGCTGGGTAGCCAACTTATACATAGTTTGAAACAGAACTTCAGAATGAGATTCTCAAAAGTCAACAGGCAGAGCAGAGTTGTCCCAAATATTATTCATCCCTCTTTTCTTTGCTGTTCTTACATAGATACCTGTGTAATTTTCTGTGTGGATTTTCAAAGAACTGTATAGCTTGCTTATTGTGCCATACCTTGGACTTTTAGGGAAAAGGGCAAGCACCATCTTAGCTATATGTATTTAGCGAAATCTGCAAGATTTTGGTATGTGTTGCCTATATGGAAAACGTTAGTATGGTTGGCAAATTTTTTTATATAAGTTTTTCTTTTCTTATCAATAACATAATAGGTGGAGTTTTATTTGTTGGATTTCTTTTCTTTATTTATTTTATTGCTTGAAATTTGAGCTGCTGAAAACAAATTATTACTTAACAAACTTCAACTTTCATTTATAATCAGAAGTGTTTCTAGCCTTTCAGATTGAATATTAATTGGACGATAAGCATACCCAATGAGGCACGAAACCAATCAAACTCACTAAGCCTGCCACGTGCTCTCTTCCAAATTTCATCTTTTGGGTGTGGTGGGCGCAAGGTGTGGTACTAAAATAACTTGAGTGCCTGTGGCTCATGATACTGAATTGAAACCTCACAAGAAGAGTTTACCCACACCATGCATTAAACCTTATTTGAGAACAAAAACTATTTTACATTAGCATATATACTTCAGGGTAATTATCCCTACGGAGCTGCAGCATGCTCTTTAAGTTTGTTAGTCATCTTTTTAGACAGATCTCTAGCTTCTTTTTTTCTTCCTGGCTCATACTGCGTATTCTGAATTTTACTAATAGAATCATTAGAGACCTCACTCTCATCTTATACTTTACTAATATGACAAGTACTTTTTTTCTTACTAGAATGACTGAAGAAGCAAAAATGTACAAGCCATTCACATATGTTTTTTCATTTATATAATTTTGAATTATAATTCTGCTTTCTGAATACTCAGTTCCAACTCTAAAAAAGTAAAATCAGACTTCTGGGATATAGTATTGTACTTCATTATGCCTTGCCTTTTCTGAGGTGACTTCCTTCCTGTGGGAGAGCTATCAGCATTGTGCACACTGTTCCTGATGGTACATTATCATCATTTTAGAACTGTGATAGTGCTGTTGTTTGTTTTAAAGGGCTATTCCCCTGTTAATGCAGTCTTCAGTACCATTCTTGATTACTTCATTGCTCTTAAGATTAGAAACTAGAAGGTAATATCAGCTTTATCATACAATTAATTGACTGCAATACTTGAAGTGACTGACACAGGATGAAAAGAGAAAATGAAACCCTAATGAAACTGAAGAAAAGTGGATGTATGTAGCATATTGAATACAATAATATGTGTTTCTCTGACTTTTTAAATTAGAAAATGCCCTCAAAATGAGCTACTTAAATTGTAATTTCTACTTCTAAGGATTATCAAACCATTCTTGAGCTTCAGACAGCATATTAAACATACAGATTCTTGTTTTCTTAGCTCTGTGAAATTAGTTAAAACATATCACGCAAATGAAATTATGAAAAAATTAAAATCACATCTCAGAATTAAGATATGAAGTGAATTTTCTTTGACATTGTCTCAATTGCTAAACAAATTTTCTTAAGATAAAAAAATTCAAGAAAACTCGTGAAAAGAGATTTGTTACTTAGGATGAATCTACATTCAGGTTTCATTCAGAAGTGTGTTTGCTATCTTTGGTTTACAGTTCAGAACAAAAAAATTCTAAAGATTTTTTAGTGTTCAACTCAGAATACTTGATTTTCAAAACAGATCTGAATTAAGTTCAATAAGTCTTCATAAAATCCTAGTAAAATTTTTTACTTGATAACTAATATTTAAATACAAAGAGAAGATAGCAGTTTAATAGGAGATCATTTTACTAAAGAAAAGCTGAATCATATTGTCTGCAATCTCAAACAACAAAGACAAATTAAAACGATAATACACAAAGAAGGAAAAATTGGGTAAGGATGTAATGGGAACTAGATAATTCTGATGAGGTCAACGAGTTTTATGCATCTTTTGAATTAATCTTCACAAAAGCTAGTGACTAGTGAAATTAAGGACAAATCAAAGGATAAAATTTGCACCCAGAACAGGCAAAAAAATAATATTGAGGATTCTTGAAGATATTGAAATATTAAAAACCAAAACCAAACCAAACCAAACCAAACAAAAAACCTAACTAACACCTGACAAGGCTTCTAATAAGAAGAATAGTCTAAATTAAATTCTTTAGTGGTTGGTTCATAATAAGCTGTATGATCACATCCAGAAGTATTATTAGTGGTTGAAGATAGAATAATACCCCCAGTGATTAAACCTTGAAGAGGCATCAATCTGGGAGATATGCTAGCTAATATTATAATAGATGAGAACTACTTTTATTTTTCATATATAGGATTTGGAGCAAATTTACATTCAAACACAAAGAGGCCAAGGTACTTGGATGGTCTACATTTAGCTGATACTTCAGCTCAAAAGTACAGTTCAGGGAGAGTGCTACTAGCCCATCAAAATTGTTTAAATTTACCTCTTACATATGAATGAGCTGTTTCATACTGTTGTCAAGTAGAGAATTATACTTAAGGCACCCAAATAAATATTTTCTATGTTATATGAAATATATATTTTGTAATCTCGGAGCTGTAATCTTCAAGCATTATGTGGACCAATTTGAAGAAGTGTAAAAAAATCCTCAATGGTTGCATGGTTAAAAACCATGATTTTTAGAAAAGACTGGATTAATTGGTTTTTTTTAGAGACTACAAACAAAGAGAGAAGAGAATCATGTTAATGGCATTCAAGTACATAAAAACTGCTTCAAAGAGGAAAGGAAAACCCCCTTTCTTATGTTCATGATCAATAGAAACAAACTGAAGAGCTTACATTGCAGCAGAAGATGTTTACACTACACATAGAAAATTTTAGTGTTAGACAAACATCTTCCAAGTTAGCCCCAAGCATAATTGATTGAGGGAGGAAAAGGCGGATGACTAAGCAACATCTTGAAGTCCCTTCAGCATTCTTTGTATGATTTTATGTTCCTCTTCTGAGGAGCAGAAACTCTAGGCCTCAAAGACATTCTTCTTCTGAGTTGGAATATCCCATGGCATTGTGCACAAAATGGGGCTGTGATGAAGTAATGCAGTACAGGCTTAGAGAAATGCTATATTGCACATTACATTCCACATAAAAATTCAAGGAGTCAATAGTTGTATGGAAAATTGGATATTTATAATAAAGAAAATATAGACAAGTAACTTTATCACCTTTCTCACAAAAAATAACTTCACAAGTTGCAGGTTTAATAAAACTGTGAACAGATAGACAGCAGTTAGTAGTAATGAAAACAGCCTAGCTTTTGACAAACTTAGGAATAAATCCTGCAAAAAGCAAATTATTATCATCTTCATCTGGAATTTGAAAGTATTTAGCAGCTTTATCAGATATCCCCAACAAACATACATGGATGCCTGTGAGGCCGACAACATTAATAATTTTATTTCCAAAAAACATTAACATGAAGGCAGTGAGAACAGACATTAAATATCTTTTTATGTGCTCCTACAATATATATAGTACAATTTTGATGAAGTACTGACATCTGACTTACTAATACCTGCAAATGCAGATGTAAATTTATGAATTTGGATAGCCCCATTTAGAAGAAAGACATACATTTGGTTTTTTCGTGTGTCAAATTATTCAGGTACATAAAACTGCAAAAACAAAGGCTTAAAAAAGGGGATAGTCGTTAAAATCATTGGAATATCTTGATGTTGTTGTTTTGGATGATAACATATTTCATAATAATGAGTTTATATGACTCTTAGCTATGATTTAAATTAATTAATAATTACTTCCTCATTTGAAATTTGTCTTTTACAAATGGTGAAGAAATGTAATATACCAAATATTTCTGGACAGTAGTGGTTCTCTTGGGAGTTTCAGGAGTTTAGGGACTCCTAAGAAGGATCATTTCTTTGAAGATGAATTCGGACAATCTGGAACTCTTGCTGGGCTTGGGACACTTGAAAATTAAGAAATACAAGCTCACAATCATTTTAAAAAATTCTGAATTCTGTCCTAGAAACCTCACTAAGCTGTAATCAAATGATCAGATGCTAAGTGACTAATAGAGCATGAAAAGACAAATTTGAAATGGTAAGAGACAAATTTGAAATGGTAAGAGACAGACAGGAGGAGCAGCGGATGCATTTAAGTAACGTGTCTAAGGAACATATCCTATCATATTTCTTGCTTACATAGGCTGGTCACTGAAACCTTATTTATAAATGCAGTTTTGTATAACATATACAAAATTGCTAAATAGTTAATGTACATTAGTTATATAACTGTAAAACTCTAATAAAAAGTGTAAATTTGGTTTCTAAAGCTACAGATCTTACAGATTTTTTTTTCAACAACCTATATCAACTTATTTTATCCAGCAGAATTGAAGGTATTAAAAACAGTAAATCTAAAGCATGAACAAAATTTAGGATTATGCTTTCACTTGAAAAAGATATAGGATTAGATATCCATTGTCTCCTCCTCATGGATAGTTCTACATTCAGCGCTGCTGTAGCCTCCAACTGAATCCTCATTAAAGTGAGCGTTGTTGGACTGCAATAAGAGTCATTCATCTACAGTCATCTTGGTAGGAACTGCCCATCATTTAAACGGTAATTTTATCTATGTATTATATGCTTGTACTTGTCTCAAAAGGCTTTTTTTGTATACTACTATCTGTTTTAAGAAAAGATAAATACCTCATTATTCTCACAAAGAATTAAGAGACTGAAACTAAATTACCATACTGAATGACATCTTTGCAAATAATTGAAAAAATCAGAGTTAATAACTCATAGAATGATGAAAGATAATAAATAGAATAACGAAAAATTACTCAGAGTAATTGGATGTTGCTCTAGGAATGAAAATCTGTACCATGGAGGCAGTAGTTTCTCTATAGGGATCAGCTAGGAACAGTTCCATTAAACAAAGAGAAGAAAAATCAGACTGATAGGAATTAACATGCTTTAGAATAAGGGATTTGTTAAAGATAGAGAACACTGGGGGGTTCCTCAGTCTGGGATTTAATGATTAATATTGTTTGTCTGAGTATATATTTTTCAATAAATTCCTTTTTCCTTGCTTCTGAAGGTAAACATTTCAGAAGCAGGAGCTGGTTTCTTGTGTTGTTCGATCCTCTCAGGCAGGATTTATAAATAAACAGCCAAGTTCCTGGTTATGGTTAAGGATTCAGATGTAGTCACAGGTACAAAGAATGAGAAAAGCTCACCTTTGCAAGTGTTGTGCTCTAAAAAAGGTGTCTGATTTGTTCAGGCCTGTTCAAAAAAAACACTGCTGTAATTTACTTAAGCTACACATGTCCTCCAGGGCTGAAACAGCAGCTGGCAATCAGCTTTGTGTTGGCCAATGCCGTCTGTATTTGCATTGGTCACTCCTTTTACCTTGGCAGCAGTAAGTGTAATAGGAAGATTATATCAGTCATTAGAGAATTTAGTAATGCTAGCTGCTGAGTCAGGTTGTTGCCAGGAAGGCACAGTATATGCACAACCTGTCTGCAGGCTCTGGAGTCACTGGGATGATTTCTGTTTCCATAATACACTGTTGTGCTGATTCCCTGCATTGCTTCTTCTTACAAGAAAGTTCTTCAAAATAAATTGTCAGTATTTCTCAAAAGGAAAGCATGACTGTTGTCAAGTAACTGTCTAAAAAGATAAGACCATAAGGAGTGAATAATGAAAGCTCATCAGTGGCATATGTGAAATTCAAGTTCATGTTGGAAACTATTCCTGCATTACTAATCAGCTAATAGCATTATGTCTTACAAGTATGTGTGTTAATAAAGACCCTAGGGAAGTAAACAAAAGAAATTATGCCTTTTCTTTTGCCCAAGAGAGGCAGGCTTACAGCAGAACATATGCAGTTCTGTTGTGCTGCAGTGGAAGAGGGAGAAGATTCTGAGTAACTGTTTTATATCTTTAGTTGATCTAGTCTTACACTTGGCAACTGCAGTCTTCAGCAGCAGAAGCATCACAGGCGTTTAAATAGAGGGCAGTGGAGATTGATCATCACTGTATTTCAATTGATAGAAGTCTCTGGCAAATGCAGAACTAGAAGTCAAGAATCAGGATTCATGATGGTCCTTTATATTTCTTGTAATCTATTAATTTATGAAATCACAATTTATACCAGTACCGAGGTCATTTAGTGTTCTTAGTACTAAACAGAATAAAACACCATAGAAGGATCCTTAAACAAATCTTATTTGAAACATATCTAGCGAGAGAGCATGTTTGACTTCTAAAATACAAAGCTAAGACCATATTCTGTAGAATAAACTCCCTCTGCCAGAATTTAACAGCAGTTAATTGGAATCTGTTGAATCAGTAAAACCATCCTGGGTTATATCAGCTGAGATCTCTTTGCTGTTTGTTTGGAATCTGTTTGTGTAGCCTTCCCTCAGGCAGAGCTCCCATTTAAAAGGTTTATTTATTTTTTCCAGCTTAGTTTATTTAATAGGTATAAAAAATATAACTCCAGTAAGGGGTGTTAGAAAGCTTCAAATAATTGTTATTAGGGAAATTCTTTATTTTCTTTGTTGAGTTTACAGCTTGCCTGTATTAGATAAATATTTTTAACAAAATGCCTTTCTCCAACTTTTTTATCACATTTTCATTTGGTTGTGCTGAACACTTTCTTTGGGGGAGATACTCACCAGAGATGTAACCTGCTAATGCCAATCCTTATAATAAATCTATTCCATTTACTGTAGAGTTATTCCATTTCTAGAAATATTGCATTTCATTTAAATTGTGCCCATTGAAAACACATATTTCAGTTCAAGGACCCGGAGGCATTATTTTTCACCCTCAAATGTGGATCATTCCAGTCTTTATGATACAAACAACTCTCAACCCTTAGCATTTCAGCAGCAGCATTATTTTTGCAAAGATTCAATTTCAAGCTGTCTGGGAAAGTGCTGTCCAAGATGTGCCTAGAGTATTCCAATAACTATTGAAAAATAGATTAGTCAAAATGGACCAAATCTATAAGGAGTTATTTATGTTTTTTGTACGATTAAAATGCATTAACACCTTTTAACTGTACATATAACTTCTGCTCAGTTTCTGAGTCAGAAAATTATGGACTCAGCTTCATTTTAGGGAAAAGTGTTATAAAAAGTAAAAAAATATCTCTGCTTGTGCTTTGGATATTTGATTAGAATCTTTCAGGGCAAGTAATAGAAGCACTTGGATACACTAGGATTTGATTTGTTTTATCAGGATGATATTGGAAATAGGCTACTGCAGATAGCTGTCTGAAATACTTGATGTTGTGTGGCAAATCTAATGAAAAGCAGGAAGTTAGGAATGATTAGGGAAGAAATGGAATTCAAATCAAATTACTTTTTATAGTACTGTATAAATGCATGGTTCCTGCCTTTTGAATAATGTATGCAGGAATAGCCATGACATTCAAACTCTATGTAAAAAATGGGAAAAGATGAGACAAAAAGTGAATCCAAAGAGTTACAGATCATGTAGTATACATCTACAGATCATGTAATAAACACCGATTTTATTAGTGTATCAATTTATACCTACATAAGGGTATATAATTATTTGTGATTAATTTCAAGTTTAAAGGCATCTAACATTGTCCCCTTATTTTTTATTTCATTTTTAATACTTTCTGTGAAACACTATGAATATAGTATCTTAATATGATATTTTGCCTACTTTGGTGGGAGAAGATGAACAGCAACAAAAATTAACAAAAATTGTATAACACTATTAAGATTTTATTAAGTCAATCCCTGTTATGAGCCAAACATATAATGATGTGTTTAAAACACACTTTAGTACTACATTCCTTGTGAATTTGATGATATAAATCATCAGAGGAATGGGCACAGTTTGTTTATTCTGTCCAATTCTTTTATTTTAAGACTCCTAATATGACAACAAAAACAGTCAGGAATGTTTGGATAACAGGTCAAGCTATGGCACAGATCACTTGCATAAATTTGGGCATTTGGTTTGTTCCTCATGTCTAGTAAATTAAGCACATGGAATGCATAAATATTACTTTTGCTTTTCAACTGGATCCAAAAGGTCTCAATCCCTTTAACAATCTATCCACAGTGTATCAAAATTCCCACTTCCTGATGCCTGTCATATTAGCTCAGTTGATTAAAGCCTGGTTAGCAACACCAAGGCTTTGATTTTGATTCTTCTACTGGCCATTCACTTAAGATTTGGACTTGATGATCCTTGTGGGTCCCTTCCACCTCAGAATACTCTATGATTCTGTCCCCATAGATATGCCTGGAACCTTACACCAACACTTTATACTGGACTCAGGGAAAGTTAAGCATGTAGAGATGGTGTCCAAAGTCTTCAGCTGAGATAGGTAGTATGAAACACTGGGGTTAAAAATTCACCTTCAGCCTTGTCCTGGTAGCCATTAAGTAAAAGTGTGGGACTCTGTAGTGCAGTACTTGAAAATATCAGATCAGTCTCTGGTTCCTCCTTTGACTTTCCCTACACCCAAAAGTTACTGAAAATATGTTTCTACTAGAATGGCAAGCTACCGTTTTCTCATTCATATCAGGCAATATCACCCTTCACACTCTGTCTCTCTTTCCCTTTATTTGTTCCTAGCTTAATGTTTCTTTCACATTTCCTTACAGTGGCAAGGTTTCAGAAGGTTCCTTACCTCAGAAAGTAAGAAACAGTTCATATGGGGATACCAGTCAGGCTTTGATGTGAAACAGTCTGTTGAACTCTACAAAACCAGGGCATTTCTGAGCATATAAAGAAGATAAACTTCAGGAGCCTGAGTAATTTTCAGATAGAAATCTGCGTCTTCTAAAGAGTTTAAGTTCCTCCAGAGTTCAGTGCCAAAATAACAGGGATTTTCAGGATGTCACTTTCAGTTCTGAGTATTTAAACTGTGTCCAAACCGTTTAATTTAACTGACTGAGTGAAAAAAGGTTGATTCACATCCCCCATATAGCAGAAGACCCATTCCACAGAGGTTTTCTTGGTATTAAACATTTTGGTATAAAAGATTTTACTATATTAATGTCTTTCTCAGCTGAAGGGTAACTCCAGAATGGTTTGTACAATTATTACTGCTTTGATATCTCATCCTCATACAAAATAATATAGTTCAGCATCTCGGACACTGATAAGGTCCAGAATATCAGTAATAATACAGTCAGTATGAATATCAGTGTCATAAATAAACTGATGCATGATTACCAGTAGTCTGATAAAGACTTTGACTCAGTTCTATGGACAATTCACCATTTTCATTAAGGGAACATATGAGTAAAAGATGTATTTTCTGCCACTAAAGAGTTTTTTTTTGTTGATGCAAATATGAGAGAAACAGTAATTCAAAATCACAAATTTGTATTCATCTGTGGTCTTTTATATGTTTGTTTCTAAAATTATACTTGTATACATTCTTTATGGACATACTATATGCCCATAAATATAGCTCAAGTGATATTGCCTTTGTCTATATTTGTGTGTGATGTTTTATAGCTTATCTGTTCCTTTTTCTGTCTACTAATTTTGTCAGTTGAGCCTTTTTTGTAAGAACTGATCTTTACTGAGTGATTTACTGGGATCAAAATGTCTAAGCAGACAGTAGATTTCCTTCTTTCCCTTCAGGACAACTGCCCCAAATGACTGAATGCTACTAAACACACAATGTACCATACACACAATACCCGTCCCTCCTTACCCTGTTCAAATTAGAGCTGTGTCCTGCTCTACATTTTAAATGATGTATTATAATGGCGTATTATAATGAAGTGAGCCACCCAAATCCTTGTGAATGGAAGCAGACTTGCCTGCTGGTGTTTGGTATGGTCCACCTATTGTTCGCCAAAGTAAGCATTGCCTTTAAATTTGGATCCAGAGACCCAACACTTGGAAATTCAGGAGTTCACTATTAAGAAAGTAAGTCATTGCAGCATGTAGTAATTTTGAGGTATATCCTTATAAAGTTCTCGACTTGTTAAAGAAAGTAAACCTGTGCACTGTCATAAATGCACAATTTGTTCTGATTTTGTGATTGATGTTATAGATGTTACTTTTTGAAAATATTATTACACTGTTATTGGGGTTTTGTGCTTATAAATAAAAATTTTGGCAATCATTTAAAATTGAGTTCTTTACACAACACATGCACTTAAAATCTGTGCTGATAAAATTTGCCTCCTATGTTGATCTTTGGTTTGACTTATATAAGTCTTGGGCAGCAATCCAAGAATGGCGAAGGTTTACTGTTTCATTTGTTTTATCATTCCAAGTTTTCTTTCAATTGCTGCTAAGAAGTGAAATATTAATCAATCAGCAAACATAGTAAAAATAGTTCTGAAAACAACCTTCAATAAAAGCTGATATAGAAGCATTGAAGCATGAATAGCCATTTGCACATTAACTTAAGCGGGCAGCTTAGAGACTGAGTTGCTCAGAAACCCTAGATAATAGCACCTAGAATTACTTCAAGGAAGAATTAAGCTGATGTTATGGTTTGTTGTATGCTTTTGTATTATATTTTTGGAAGTATTTTTAATTGATTGTGTTAATCTCATTTTTTGCAGGTTTGGTGGTTTTTTAATAGCACTGACATATAGGATACATCTTTTGCTCATATAGTCTTTTTCATCGTATTAAGTAAGTGAAGAATAAGACTGATTTGGAATCAAACTGAAAATATGGTGAAAAGTTCAGACTTTATCATCATTATGCGTTTTAAACAAATAAAAATTTTGACAAGCAAGTGGCAATATGGATATTTGAGAAAAATATATAGGATTATCACAGAATCATAATAATTACAGAATGGTTGAAGTTGACAGGGACCTCTTGAGATTGCCTTGTCAAACTCTCCTGCTCAAGAAGAGCCACCTAGAAGTGACTGCTCTGGACCATCTTGAAATAGCTTTTGAATATCTCCAAGAAAGGAGATTCTACAACATGTCTAGGCAACCTGTGCAAGTGTTGATAACCACCACAGTAAAAAAAAAAAAAGTTTTCTTTTTTTTTTTTCAGGAAGAATTTTATATTTGCTTGCTGTTGTTTTGTTAGAGCTTTTTTGTTTTGTAATATTTTGGTTTGATTTGGTTTTGTTGGTTTTGTTTATTGTTTATTGTGCTTATTGTTGTTGTTTATTGTGCCTATTCTTTCTTTCCTATTTAAATGAAAGAAATCTTATCTTTCTTTCCCTACTAGAGTCCTGAAACACACTCTAAAGAATTACAAGGAGTTGCACAGCTCACTTCTTAATCTTTAGTAGCGTCACATAGACGTTTTAATTAAGAAAAGGGGTATTTTTTTGAGCCCTTCAGCTGTTTATAAGTTTTAAAAAACTGACACAAGAAACTTTTCAATAGTAGGGGAGTGTAGCTCTTACAGAGTTTGCTCTATAAATAGTGCTGTACTGGCAAAACTTCCTTAGATGTTTATATATTTTCCTTCCCAAAACTGTCTTCATAAGCATTACACTAATCAAGTGAACATAGTCACATATGTAATTCATTCACGGATTTGATAGAATTAGTATGCTCTATTTGTCACATTTACTCTTGGGAAGAAACTTCTGGGACTGGGGTTTTTTTCAGCTCTCCTAATGCCAGGGAGTGGTATTACCTTCAGCTGAGGACATGACCTTGCTTGAGTCAAATTGCCTTGGAGAAGACCATAACAACTAAAAAAATCTTATTTTATTGGATTACCATTGTCATCTGCTATGTTTTCTCTGTAAAAAAAGTATATGTCAGGTACTCATGAATTTAAAAAAATGTTTATTTTGCATATAAATATTATATTAGTATTATGTTGTGTAATTAGCATATACGGGGGCTTTTACCATATATTAAGACCTTTATATTCTACTTCATAGATATAGCCCCACTCTACCTCAAAGTATAACTACTTTGTCTTTTTTCCCTTATGGATTTCATAGTAAGGTAAAGCTGATGCAACTCAGTATCTCGTAGATTTAAGAAATATTTTTCACTAACTAGATATTTATACATAAATTAATTTTACTTTATTGCCAAATCAGCCATAGGCTTACAAGAAATAATTTTTTAATAATGACTTTACATAGTGTATTTCTTTAAAATAGATTTTAATAGCAGACAGTAATCCTTTTTTTACCTCACATTGTAACTAAGTTTTTACATATGATTAAATCTTGTCTCCCATCTCAACTGGGATGGGAGAGAAATAGTCTCATAAAGATACTTAAATTTTATGTCCAGGATAAATGATTTCTTGACTGAGTGAAAATATAGACTTCCATTTCTTCTTTCCAACAGTTTTTCTAAGTTATGTATATGAAATGGGTGACATTCAAATAACATGTATTTACTGAATCTAGAGGCTATGTCTGGCAATGGACCACTCAAATTCAAAGTGGTCATGAATCATAATCATTCCAGACGATGTCGCTTAGCAACATTAGGAAGTCAACATCTCAGATATCTACTAATGTTGTGGAGGTCATTGTGACTAGCACTCTCATGTCAGGGAACTGTGTCATTTGATCATATCATAAACACAACCTTCATCTTAAAAAATCAGTTGTTTCCTCCCTCCCTCTCATTCTACTACAGAATATACTAAGACAACTGTTCCAAAATTTGATTCCTCTTTTAATCACTTTGAGATTAATCTGGTTTTTGTCTTCTCACAGAAAATGTTATATGTATTTTATTTTTTGTGACCTTAATTTTTGCAGCTTTTAAGCATGTCTTGTATATTTATATATGGAACATACATATTTATATGTTTATATTGCACATATGTTGCATATCTTTATATAGGTCATACATATATATCCTACCTTCCAATCCTTTCAGTATTGATAAGCTTCAAAAACAAGTTACCTTAGTTGTCTCCTATAAATATATCCTTTTTTTCTGAGCACTTTAGTGGCTCTTTCCACACTGGGTTCATTTAGTATTGCTATTTTCTGAAGTGTGTACAGTATGCCACATCAATTCTCATCCATTAATCTTACAATATACACTTTTCTGTTCATACCCTCTATCTAACTAACTGAGAATGTTCACAACTTCCTTATTTGATCTCTTTCAACTCATGATCAACATAGTTTTAAGGTAAGACATATTAGTTTGTCCTTAAATTACTTGATGTATTGCACTGATTCAGTTCATCCTTTTTTTCTTAGGTTTCAAGACTATTACTTACATATAAATTGATCTCCTGTCCAGTGCTAATTACTCCTAATTTTTCCGCAAAGGAACAGTGGTAAATATTGCTAATATAGGAAAAAATTTATTTCAGAAAGAAGTATATAATAATTTTAATATAGAGTACATTTAATATAACCACTCTACAAGTCAGCTCTCTTGTACAGACTAAGTACATGTGGATCTAATAAAATAAGAGCTGTATCAAGCAACCTGTATCAAAATTAGGTTTGAATGCATATTAGTTTAAATTATAAATATAAACAAAATATTTAATTTTTAATTTTATCTTGAGCATCATAGCAATATTGTAACAATGGAAGTTTATTAATATTGGAGGTATACTGGGATATTCTCCCATCTGTGGGGAATAATAATGTAAAATTCACTTCACAACTGCAACAACACTGATACAACTCAGCATGAATATAAATTTTTTTTACTTTCAGAGGAGAGGGGAAGTTGTTTGAAGCTCTTACCTTCCTACTGTTGCTATAAAGAAAAGAAGAAAAGGTAGAAAAGGATTTAAAAGCTTTGGGATACTATGAATACACAAGAACTCTTTCATTTCCTATTCTTGTTTTAATCAGGAGTGGTTCTGAATCAAACCTTAGTCTAAATACATTTTCCTAAAACATTTATGAAGGCAATAAGACTGCACTACTGGAGTTGAATTAAAGAAGAAATGTAAATATTCCTTCTTCATAGCTTGACTTCGGGCACCTGGCAGCCACAGTATGATGGATGTAACATTCGAAGTTCAGTGGACAGGCCAGAGTCACAGTAATTGCCCAATATCACCTTCTGAAGTGTTTTTTAAGGTAAGAATAAACATTCTAGTCTACACCTGCCTGGGCCTATGGGTGAGGCAACGAAACCTCAAGGTCATTGTTGACTGATGATGGGAACTGTGTTGGCTAATCAAAGCCTGATGATAGAAACTACAAATAAAAAAAAAAGTGCAGCACATCCTCTAGTCCTTGGAATCAAACAACAAAGTGAAAAGGAAATGGTAGTGATTTAAAATATTATTATAAAATATTATTTTAATTCTGTAGTTACTGAAAATAAAGAGCTTTGTTTTGCATTATGTGACCTTATCCCTTTCTAAATAATTGTTAGATGTTGACTCATGTCTGATTCAGACATAGAGCAATATTCTCAGTGGGTGGTGCACTAACTTAGGAAATTTTGGCATTGTTATGGCTTGTCAAGCTTGCATTTTTGTGAAAATCTTGATTAAGTTCACCTAAAGAATATGGTTTCATAATTACAGCTTGAAATAGCAAACTCAGCACAAATTAAAAAAAAACCAAACAGAAGATATACTTATTTATAGGTGGTTATAGGAAGCAGTCAGTGTGAAAGTGACTCCTTTTATGACTTAGCTTTTTCCGTCATGCCTAGCCTCCTGGTGACCATCCTAACCACGGACTAAAAAATCAAGGTTTACCCTTTGAGTAATCGGTGTCATTTAAACACTGTGATAAAGCGGAATGGAAGTACCATGGTATCCTTCTCCTCAGCAGGGGGACTGTTCTTTGAAATTTTCATATACTTTTAAAACAATTCATGTAACATCAGTGACTACAGTATACATTTGTACTCAATAAATATGTATGTATTTCTGACGTGTCAATATTAACATTTAAATATGTCACTGTAATTATTGAAAAATAAATCAATATTTGTACTTTGTAGAATACATTACTTAATATTCTGATTTCTGGGTTTTCTCTCCACACAGCTGTTTCTCTCCCCAATTTATGCTCAGGTATTAAAGTTAAAAAATCAGAGTAGTCCACAAACTTCACTTGAAAGCTACAAAACTCCCAAGAAGTGTGCATAGAAATATTTTCTTCCTTTTAAAATCACCTTGCAGACCACCTTGACAGGACTCATACAAAAATCCATATGACAGCTCTTTAGCATAGCAGAGGGATTGAAGACGTATATCTTCAAGCCTCTCTTAATAAAGAGATAACAAGAGACAGCTAAAACATGATTGAAGATAATGATCACCAAGAAAATTTTTTGTCATTTTCAAGGACAGAGGTAGCATACCATACTACAGGATTAAGAGGCTAAGAAAATATCGGCTCTATATTTAGTGATGCATTGACACACAACAAGTAAAAGCTAACAGTTCACAATTTTGAACAGAATCTGCACACATGCTGCACTGATAAAATCCACTGGTTATACTTCTTCCATCATTTTGTTTGGAAATTCATTTATGTATTTTTGAACCTGAAGTTGAAGATGGGATTAGTCATATGGATTGGCTTAGTGTCCCTTCCAGGATTAAATTTCTTGTTCTTCTCTAAACTGATTCTATAGAAACCAAACTTAACTTCCAAGAAATAATGGAAACATCTAAATGTCTAGAAAGGGGACATAAAACTGGATTTTTCAAAATCACAGGAAGTATGGGGGAAAATATAGTACCTTTGAAACCTGTAAAAATGTATTTTATGTCTATTTGTGTAAATGAAGGCAAAGGAAACTTTTAAATCTGCTTCTGTTAATTTTTATTTCATCTGTCCTCTGCTTTCTGAGTTTGTTTTCTCGTTCTGGTATCAAAAGGTTCTAAAGACACTTGCATGCAAAAAGCTGAAGAGACAATAAGTACGCTATGTTATGAATATCTTATTGGCTTATTTATAAAAAAGTTACACTGAAAGCAAATGGGATTTTTCTTGTTTTTTTCTCATCTTATGTAATCATTAAAGTAATTCTTCTCAACATATTACTTATCTGTAGTAATCTCTCAGGATCTTAAATATCAGTAATCCAAATGAAAAGATAATGGGTTTAAAAAACAACTATCAAGAAAGACTACTCAAGTTAAATGAAAGCAAAACTGAAACTGAAGAATTTATCCTTTGTAGACAAGCAAACTTTTTAAAGCATTACCAGAAGGAGCATTTTCTGACAATGATTTGGTATTTGGTGGGACATAAAGGTGTAGGAAAATGGATAACCTTCTTTTTGATCCAGAAGCATAATATTTCCCAGAAATAGGACAAATGACAAAATTTTTGGTACATAGTATTGCTTTCACTAAGATCACATAGTTTAATCTCCTTTTAAATTAATGTTGCAGATAATAAAGGCACTTTGTACAAAAGAATCATAGAATCACAGAATATACTGAGTTGGAAGGAACCCACAAGGATCATCACCCTTAGCCTTGCACAGGACCATCCCCAACAGTCACACCAGGTGGTTAACAGCATCGTCCAAACACTTAGGTTTGATGTTGCAACCACTTCCATGGGGAACCTGTTCCAGTACCCAACCACCCTCTGGGTGAGGAAACTTTTCCTGATAGCCAACCTAAACCTCCCCTCACACAGCTTCATGCCATTCCCTTGTCCTGTCGCTGGTCACCACAAAGAAGTAGTCAGTGTTTATGGCTCCTCTTCCCCTCATGAGAAAGGTATAGACTGCAATGAGGTCTTCCCTCAGTCTTCTCTTCTCCAGGTTGAACAGACTAAGTGACCTCAGCCTCTCTTCATGCATCTTTTCCTCAAGGCCCTTCACTATCTTTACTGCCCTCCTCTGGATGCTTCCTAATAGCTTAATGTCTTTCTTCTATTGTGATGACCAAAACTGCACACAATATTCAAGGTGAGACCACACAAGTGCAGAGCAGAGCAGAACAATTCCCTTTCTTGCCTGACTGGTGATGATTTGCCTGATGCCCCCCAGGACACTCTTGGCCCTCCTGGCTGCCAGGGCACTGCTGATTCAGATTCAACTTGCCATCGACCAGGACCCCCAGGTCCCTCTCAGTGGCACTGCTCTCCAGCATCTCATTCCCCAGGCAGTACGTACATTAGGGGTTACCCCTTTCCAGGTGCAGAATCCAACACTTTCCCTTGTTGAATTTCATATGGTTGGTGATTGCCCAGTCCTCTAATTTACTGAGGTCTCCCTGCAGGGCTTCCCTGTCTTGCAGGAAGTCAGCAGCTCCCCACACTTTTGTGTCATCTGCAAACCTGCTTAGTGTCCCTTCCAGTCCTGCAACCAAGTAATTTGTGAAGATGTTGAAGAGCACAGGTCCCAAGATGGAGCCCTGTGGAACTCCACTAGTGACAGGTCACCAGTCCAATGTTATCCCATTCACTATCACTCTTTGTGCTCGATCCAAGAGCCAATTTCTCACCCATCATATGATGTGTTTATCCAGCTGTGTGCTTGACATTTTGTCCAAAAGGATCCTGTGAGAGATAGTGTTGAAAGCCTTACTGAAATCTAAAAATATTACATTAGCTGGCTTCCCCTGATCAACTAGATAGGTTGCCTTACCATAAAAGGAAATCAGGTTTGATGAGCAGGTCTTTCCTTTCGTAAAGCTGTCCTGGCTGTGACCAATGATTGCATTGTCTTTCAAGTGTTTTCCAATACTCCCCAGAATAATCTTCTCCATAACTTTACCAGGCACTGAAGGGAGACTGTCAGGGCTGTAGTTTCTGGGATCCTCCTTCATGGTCTTATTTAAAATTGGGATGTTTGCCACCTTCTAGTGCTCTCTAGGTTCCCAAGACTGCTCCAAAATGATCAAGAGGGGTTTTGTGATGACAACAGCCAGCTCTTTAGGAATGTATCCCACAGGCCCCATACATTTGTAGGGATCTAGCTGGAACAACAGATCCTGCACAAGTTCAGTGTTGACTGTGAGTTGATCTTGAGGGGGAAATCTTCATTCATTGGTAGGTATGGTGCTTTGATCTGTAGATTAAGCTCCTGTTTGGAATGTGCATTCCTTGTAGTCTCCATGGGGATCCAGATAGTTGCATATTATGTACAGTGCCTAACCACAGAATTAACTAATTCTAGTGTATTTTCTGCAGTTTGGAAGTTATTAAAACAGGTTGCTATGGTAATAGCTGTTGAACTCCAGAATAATCAAGACAGCTATAGACTAAATTTGGTTCAACAATCAGAGCTAGGAACAATCACTCCCTATTTATTTGTGCACTGTGGTAGAGTTGCAATTGCCAGAAAGTCAGCCAGCCGTATAATTTTAACAGGACTCCTGGGAGGAATGGAAAATACAACTTCACAGGTGTGGAACTGAAACACAGAGAGGCCAAATGATTTGACTGTCTTACAGAAGATGTGATGGACTGGGGAGTTGTTGTAAGCCTTCTATGCCCAAGCATAAGCTTCCAATGCACTGAATTATCCTTTTTTCCATTTAATCTTTGTACGTGGAAATCTTCAGTTTAAGGACACTTTATAATGTTCTAGAATTTATTGCTCTGCTGGTGACTAAAAGCAAAAAACATACAACCAAGCAAGTAATTAAAGAAACCCCAAAACCTGATTGTGTTGATTATAGGTGCCCTAGTAAGGTAATCATGGGACAGCAAACAGACTTGAACACTTGCACAGAAGTAGCTGTGTGTGTTAGCAGCAATGACTTACATTAAACTGTTAACATAGTCCAAACAATCCACTGTTGTTTGACTGCACATTTCCTGACAATGCTTGGCCCAGGGCCACAAATGCTTTCCCAGGCAATGCCTGAGCTTAATACTGAGCCCATCAAGGAGCAGAGAGGATAGTCCTTCCCAGAAGGCAACACAAAGGAGTCCACCTGTTCCGGAGAGTTTTGCCATTTGAATACAAAGTTGTCCCTGGTATTTGGCCTCACCATCATGGGACAGACCCTGGACCGTTTCATTCATTAAAGTAAACATAGACATTTAGACAATCTGGACAAGGAACACTGAATTTCAAAGGGCATTTCTATTCAGGAACTAAAACATATTTTCAGAAGCTTAACTTCAAACACTCAAGTATGACAAGTTTGGTGTTTGTGCCTCATCTACACAAAGATGTGCACATCACTAGTGTAAGGAAGTGAAAGAATTTCCAGGAAGGCTGTGATTTAACTGGAAAAAAAGCCAAACAAACGAGTCAAAACCAACCAACCAAACAGTACCACTACAACCCAAAAAAACCAAAAAGTGCAACAAAATCCTGCTGCTAAGAGGTGTTTTTTTGTGAAAGGACATAAGGAAAATGTTGTATGAAAAATTTGTCCCCCTCCCAGCCAAATCACCCTCTGTGGCCTAAGACAGATCTTTGGGCTACTCTCTCTGAATATGCTGTAGCACCAGTGTTTGTACTCTGCTCATATTTTAAATAGTCATTTTGTGTGCCTTTGATTCAGAGTCTCTAAAGATAAGGCATTTAAAGAATCCTTCTACTTACATGATATTCAGCAAAGATCTATTGGAAGTCAGATCCTTTCAACATTCCACAAAATTTGGACATGCAAAGCTTTATAAATTTAGACGGTAATATAAAAGTGTGCATGCAAAATCCATTTTCATTTGTCAGTTTAGTTAATTTTTCTTTTATTTATTTTTCTGTTTATCTTTGTGTACAAGAGGAAACTGTATCCAGAAAGAAGTTTAGCTATCCTTACATTTCCAAACTCAAAACACAGTGAAAGGAGAAAATACCATGAATAAAGTCTTATTAACGTTTGGCTTCTTTTTGTTGAGATGCATAAATATTGACATTATGAACTTCATAAATACAAAATTTAATTATGCGTACTTAACCCCCAAGCACAAAGTACCCACACCCACGCAAACTCATTAATATAGTAATATACATATAGTATATACAAAAAATTCTTGTATGTTTCAAGATTTCAGATATCTTGTAGGCACAGGAATTGTTTAGCGTAGACAGAAAGAGTCCTGGAACTTGTGTGAAATTGAGCTATAACTTTGGAAAGGGAAAGAGATCTGGGTATATTTAAAAGAAGAATTTCTGTCAGTGATATTTGTTATAATGTAGAACAGTCAGTTATTATGCTTAAAACTAGATTATACAAAAACAGAATATAGAACTATCCTGGAAATTTTTAAACAGCAATTTCTAAACCAGGTCTTACTCTTCCCCTTCCTGAGAGTCTTAGAGATTTTTTCATCTTTTTCTGAGCCTTAAATTTGTGTTTATTAAAAAAAAAATCTGACAGAGGCAGATTTTGTAGTGATATGTTATCTTATTCTATTTGAATGTTTTGAGAACTGAGCAGAGAATGAATTTCACAAAATCTTTCAAAGTGCTAACTCTGACCTTGTGGTTCTACTGGTATTGTCTATCAAAAAGATTGTTAAAACCTGGAAATAGGACCCCGAAAATACTTTTCCTTTCTCCTCATACTGTTATAAAAAATGCTAGAACCCTAGTAACTGCAAAAGCAGCATTATTTATTGAGAGGATGATGGGCATGGTATTCACAGTAAACACATCTTCTAAACTCCTCCTTGCTCAGACTGCATCCTTTAAGATTTTTTTAGGATACTGAAAAGAGCACTCTAAAATATTTATTCTGCCCTTCAGTGAATAAAGTTCTGCTATTCCTTCTAACTTATAAGAACAGAAATATTTAAATTTCAGAATTAAGTTGAATAACTTGTTTATATTATGAATTTATCATCATTACAAAAGCCTCTGACTCTTCAGGTGAATTTTTCTTAGTTGATCTTAAGGGAAGGAGATTTTAAGGGAAGTGACGTTGATCTTAAGGGAAAGAGAAAGATAATATTTGTCTACCTGTTGTGGAGTTCAGGAAATAAAGAAGCTAACTGGTGGCATCAGTGCAGTGGTTCAGGACTACTGTTTGCTTGCAGTGGCAGAATTTTTTCCAGGACCTAAGTGGGAATAATTTGGCAAGCTTCATCAGATGCCTAATGCCCTTTGAGAATCTCCAGCTCAATCACATGCCCTATTTCATTGCTAGAAGGAACAATGTCATGTGTTGGTGCTCCCCACAAAGCAGAAGCTGTTGGAGGGACAGAGGCCCACTTCTCACAGCAGCTGGCTCTATCCCAACACTGACATTTGGATAAGGCCTGCAGAATCACATTTTGCTGTTGTCTCCTATGCAAGTGACTCCTGGTCAGTCTGGTCACATACATGCCAGAAGCCAGGGTAAAAGAGAAGAGATTCTATCTTTTTGTTTCTCTTTCATTAATGATCTGGCCAAGTCATAAATACTTTTATAATAAAATAAGTTTGTGTCTTAACCCATCTTCTTTTTTGAAACAGAGCTGTAAGACCAAAGACAACAAACATAAAGCACATTTTGTGAAGAACTATGTGTATTTATATGTCATACTAGAACCTAGAGGAAAAGCACTCACATTCTTACCCTGAAAAAAAGAAAAAAAAAAACAAAGTAAGTGAAAAGCTTTAGACAACACAGTATGAGTGCTACATTAAGACTGGCTAAAGATGTAAGTAGAAAAGAAAATCTAGATTTTATATGTTATTGTGATAAAAAACTTTGGAAATTTCAGTTCAGGAGAAATGTTAGGGTGTTTGAATAAGCTGTCTTAAACAAAATACCTTAGGTATTTGATTCCTCTTCCTCTAAATTCTTTTCAATCCCCCCAATTTTCTACAGTAACTGTATACAATAGAAATGAGTATTGGACATTGTTTTAATTTAATCTACATACAGTATGCAGAGCAAATGCATTCTACTTTCGATGTATGAGCTTGTTTTGGTGATGGAGTAAAAGAGTGAAATTCTCTGAAACAGTTATTAGCACAGAAGTTAGGGGCAATGTTTCTTAAGACTGTGAAGACTTTCAAACTTATTACCTATTGGAAATCAGTGTTTAGGCAAATCTTGTGAGTTCACAGGGCTGTCCTCGTCAGCTGAAAGTGTCACTAGGGACCATTGCATTACCTATATTTTCTGCTCAGAGAAAGAGGTTCGTAGAGTCATGGAAGGACATTATATGAACCCTCTTTTTCTCTGAAATTGCATAAATTGACTCATCCATTTGTTCCTCTGAACTATGCATCTATAAAAGTATGCTATCATATGATTAACCTAATAAACCTGACTCCATTTCTTGATATTTTACGAAATGCCTATTTAAGTTTGAAAGTAATCCAAGCAATGCAAACAATTTTGGGAAGAAGCCATGCTTACAGATTGCTTATAGACAGACAATTTACTAATGAATCATTGTAGTTGCTAGGAAATGGATTGAATGAGCAAATTTTGATTACTTTTTTTGAATTGAGTCAAAGAGTAGTTACCAATTTATGTACACACAGCTACTGGAGCATACCAGATGGCAGGTAATAGTTTTTGAAATAGTAACCCAATGTTCTATACCTGTGGGAACATTAACGTAGTGGTTCAATAATCTTTAGTGATTGTAAAATTCAGCAGTGTGTGATGTTAGGACATACAGTTGCACATTGCCAGTCAAATACACATAGCAGTCAGAAATCTTAAGACAAATGTATTTAACTATTCTCATCTAACGGAGTCTTGTCAGTTAATATACTAAAAGAGAAAGGAAGGAAAAAAGTAAGCAAGGAAGGACATTCTTGGGCTGTTCTATGAAAACTGAAAAGAAAAACTTGAATGGTGGAAGGGGTTAGATATTCATTGCAGCATCACCTGATTTATACCATGGAAATAATGCTGAGTAAAGTTACTGAAATGTCTATAGTCCATTTAGCATTTAATTACTAAATTAAATTACCGCTGCACTTACCTCCAGGAGTTAACAGAAAATAAAAAAAAATCAATATGCAACACATAGGTCACAGGGATACAGGTTAGGTCTATATGAAAACATCCCTTTAATAACTGACATGAAAGAAGTAGAAATAAAAATGGTTTAAGGACAAACTAGGGAGTTTATATATATTTTTCATACAAGTATTAAGTAATAAAATTCCCCATTATTTTAGTACAGCAAATATCTTTCTTTGAAAACTGCATGAATCAATTTTACTTTGTTAGGTATGACCATTAAACATTTAAAATCTAAGGTATTTTAATTATTCTGTCATTCTTATTCTATTCCTTGACCAGACTGATAATATATTATTAACAGCTGAGGACGTACATTTGGTAATTTTCTTGGACAGAATGAACAAACAGACACATAAAATCATAAAGATTAAATGTTTAATCTTCATTTCCTTTGCTGTGTAGGCAAAAGATTGTACTTAACTCTTCTTTCAGCACAGCCAAAATAATTTTGTATGGAGGTTCTCACTGAAAAGGGTGTGGTCTGACATTTTATGTCTTAACTACCTCTATACCAGGGCTCTGGCAACAAACTTTGGGAACCCAGCTCCTCCTTATGTCCCATCACATATGAAATATGCAGAGTTCATTGCAATTACCTCTCTGGCTGTCATCACTTCAGCCTGTGCTGAAAAATAATGAGTTGCACAGCTCTAAACATGAGGACAAAATCAATCTGTGGTTCATTTAAGTGCCTATCTAACAATATGCTCTGAACACATTCCAGTAGAAGAACTATTTTGGAGCTGAACATTGGAACTGGCCAGCTGAATCCAATGACATTTCCCTCTCATCCTTAGGCTAAACAGTTGTAATTGCCAGGCCTGCTTATTTTGTTGGATCAGTGACAGCATGCTCAGCATTTTGCAATATCAAGATTTGGTCCAGAAAATTTTAGAACTCAATCCTGTAGTTTGTTTTCTTTTCCAGTTTTCTAGTAAAATTCCAGGAAGTAGTCCAACCTTCATGTGAGCAAATAGATATACTCAAATTTTCCTCAATGTGACTGAAACTGGGAACATGGACCTTTCTAAAGGAGATTTCTACATTTTAACAAGGGTTTACATGAAGCATTGATTTTTATATCTTTAAATCATCTACGAAAGTGTATATATATTATACCCAGTGCCATGTGTGATAATTTTTTTTTGAGTCAAAAAGAAAAATATATCAAAAGTAGCAAAGTGATGTTAAAATTAATCCAGTTTTGAACACAACATCTCTTGTCTTGCCTGACAACTTTATAAATATAAGCACTCAAAGATTCAGGAGAACAAAAGCCTTAGCTCAAAGCAAATCACACAATACTGAACATGGAGAAAGTGATTTGAGCAACCACAGGAAGCATCTGGTCTTTGTGAACTTAAAACTGCTTAGAAAACACATCTGTCCAAAAATTAGAGTACTGGCAGCTGTTGTGGCCAGCTGTTACTTTGTCCATTTAGGAAAGAAAAAAAGGAAGAGTATTACTTTTAATTAACCATTACTTACTCCCACATAATTTTCTCAGTGCAGAGGTATCACTATAGTAACTCAATCATATTAAGAATTCTTTACTGTAAATAAATTCCAGCATGAAAAACATATTATATCCAAGTTAGGTCAATGCTTCACT
Organism: Empidonax traillii; assembly: GCF_003031625.1. Taxonomy (NCBI): domain Eukaryota; kingdom Metazoa; phylum Chordata; class Aves; order Passeriformes; family Tyrannidae; genus Empidonax; species Empidonax traillii. Next base: position 49,547 of record NW_020955744.1, on the reverse strand, counting down.
GAACATCAGTTTGACAGAAAAAGATTAATTTATCAGGGTACTAATTAGGTAGCATACACTGCAAATTCAATTAAAAGGGCTACAGAGATTACATTTCATGTTCTTTGTAACAGGTCTGTTCACAGGTTTCCTCATCTATGCCATAGGAAACACTTCCTGTTACCTGATAAGGAAATTAAGTTAAATGACAGTTTTTGAGAAGTTTTTAGTTTGTTTTTTTTCGACTAATCTGGTAACTACATAGTAAACATCATATAAAACATAGCATAATTTCCTTTTTAGTAAGATGATAATGGTTTTGGCACTATTTTCTATAGGTTGACCAATATTAAATTGTAATTAGTGACCACTCTATGACTTTATTGCCATATATATAAAACTGGAGGTTTTTGCAGGCTACTCTATTATTTCTTTATATATATAAGTAGAATAAAAAAAGTATTTTTTGATAGATTTTTTAAAATTATCATTACTTCTTGTAAGGCAGTGCTTCCTTTCATAACCTTTCTTGTCCAGCATCAGTTCACTAGCAATATAAACCACTATGAATATCAAAAAAAGAAGACTGAAGAAAATCCATATGGAAGATGACTTTCCAGAAGGACATGAGTGAATCAGATTACCAATGTTTTAAATTCTCCTTGAATCTTAATTGCTTTCCTTAAGGCAAAATCGATTAACCTGCTGTGGGATCTTAGTTTTACCTTATGAAATAATTTGTTGCACATTTGTGTTTACATGAAATTAAATACAGACAGGAAAAAATTTTATCTTTGTCTAAGACATACCTCAAGTGTCTCCAGCTTTTGTTTGGTCCATCTCAGAACAAGTTTTTATCAAGTTCTATAACTTCATTTATTTAATGCCTAAATACTTAGATGCTAGCTTGCAGACTTTGTCCTTTTCCACAAAAAAAAAAAAAAAAAAGGAAAAAAAGGAAAAAAAAATAATTTGATTTCTACATAATGTGTTGCTGTAGAACTAGAGAAATTAAAATGAAGTGTTCATTATACTCATTATTAAATCTTTCCAGAAGCACAGTATTGCATGTAAAACAAAATTAGGATTTTACCAATAAAAACATTTTTATTGTCTCTTTCCGTTGATGTTTTATTAAAAAAATTCTTTTTTGAAACCAATATAATTGGAAAAGTTTTTAAGTAAGTTGAATTTACAAACAATGTGTTTCGTGTGTTTTCTATGCTTCATTTATGGCCTTGTGATTTAGAGACATACATTTAGGGACCACTCCAGACTTTACATTATATATATATTTTGTCCAATAAATTTTTAAAAATGTGAATATACTTTCTATTTTATTATAATAGCTCTCAGTTACTTTAATATTTTTCATTCTGTAAAATTTCTCATTATATATAATGAGGTCACACAAGACCCATACTGCTAAAGCTGATCCTATTTTTTCAACCATGCATGGCATAAAAAGAATGATCTATTCCTTTAGTTGGAGCGTGGCTTACTAAAATGAAGTAGTCAGTGCAACCAAAAAATGCTGAAAAAATTTTTAACGACACACTGACAAAACTCATTACAAAAAAGCAAAATGGAAACAAAAAGGTTTACAAACTCTATGCAAAACTGCTTGAAGAGCTTATTTATTCTCCATATAATTGTCTGGTAGCATTTTTAGTGAAAGGTTAATTTTATGAAATTGAAATCTGTACATTTCTCTAATAGGCAAACTTCTTGTGTTTTCTTGCAAATACTTGTTTCATGTATCTTACTGTGTAATAAAATTAATTTTTTCTAATTTCATGGACAGCACATACCAAATAAACTTCACTTATTTTTCTCAGTAGTATTGATTCTGAGTTTTCACCTTCCCAACAATTGCTCTGTTTTTTTAATTATGCTTATAAAAGTATGGGGTATTTTTAATCATAATTGCAGAAACTGCAGCTCTGTAGAACTATATATGCTTTTTTCCAGTTTGTTTCTTCCTATATTAAAAATCCTTAGGGGAAAAAAAAAGTGAAGTTAAACTAAACAGTGTTTAAAAAATAACTAAAATATCTTCTGGAAAAGTATGATTTTTGCTATTTACTTTCTCACACCAAAACAAGTTGAATTCATGATGTACTCCGTGATTTTTTGTCTTGATTACATAAGCTGGTCTGTACAGAGGTGCTCTTCCATCTCTTCTACTTCCTTCCTTGTGCTTGAGTAGTTTGACTAGTAAAATGGAGATGAGGGTCCTCTCTAAAAGGCCACAAGTTTTATAGTTGGCAATGGTAAAAAAGTATGATATATATAATATAATTATAAAACTGAAAACACCGTCCACCTCAGTAGTCCTATACAGAGACAGATTTTTTTCCTCAAGTGCTTGATTAGCAAAATCAATGTATTCTCTACAGCTATAAGTATGTTGTACATTTTTGTCTTACTGTCTAAAAGTGTAACTGAAAAAAAAGTCATTGTTTACTGAGATATGTCATGATGGAGTCTCCAGTTCAGACCTTTCTCTGCATGGCAGTAGTTTTCTTTTGGTTGAAATTGCAGTGGACTGATACATGCGTTTGACAGGAGCGAATCAATTTCCAAGGAAACAATGATAAGTGATCATAGAAGGATCTTTGTTCTCTCAACAACACTGTGCTAACTCAACTCTATAAATTTTCCACTGAAGAAATATTTGTTAATAAAAATGAGACATTATCTGTCTCAAGCCTCAAGTATTTTTGACGATCTCCCTCATTCTCTCTGGATTAACCAAACGTGGATCCATACCTACTCACTTTCATTAAGATGTAGATTCCAACAGAGTGGCAAAAGAAAGAAGATAGGTCATGAAAAATTTGTCAGTGAGGTGGCTTTTTAAATTTTCAGTATGTGGTTTGCTGATATAGGTAAAGAATGTCATCATTAAATTGCTATTGCTTGCCCTTTCATTATATGAATGCATGCTAACTTCATGCATTACCTCTCATCTATTAGATCATAAACATGACTCTAATTATGTTAATTACTTGGTGTATGAAGTAAAATGTTTGATGTATTCATCAACAGAAGAAAACCGATATTAACTAAAAGACTCAGTATGAGGTCAGATCTAAAGATTATTCCTTTGAGGAACTCTAGCTTATTTAACAAATCTCAAACATTTCTAAGACTGGAGTACATTTTAGGAGGAAGTCATTTTGAGATTGATAAAATTTATACTACTATTTTCAGATTATATTTCTTAAATACCATACTTCATTTTTTTGCTTTGTGTCTCACAAGAGAGCAAATAAATTTTATTAAGCGTTGTATTGAGTATACCCTAGATTATGTTACCTTTTATATTATTGAGTATACTCTTGGAATATGTTGATGTTTAGTGCATATTAGCTTTTAATTAAGACGAGCAGACATTTTTAGAGTTGTAGATTTGCAACAAGAAGGGAAGTAATTTATTTGCTTGTGCAATACCATGGGTCTGATCCAGATGTAGGAGACCTGGAAGTAAACATCCATGAAAATACTCATAATTTCTTTTAGACTTACATGAATATAAATAAATAAATAAATAATATAATGCAATTAAATTTCTTATGATGGAATAAGCTTTTTGGACTGTGAGATCATTCTAAATAGATAAACAGCAAGGTGTATGTTGAAAGAGACAACCTGTTCATTAAATTTACCAGCCATTCCTTAGGTTGACTTTTTTGGTTTTTGGTTTATAACAAATATAACAGGATAATTGCCCAATCATAATGGAAGAATTTATTGACATCAAATCTCACTGATAATGGGGATGATCAGAAAAAGTACAAGTAACATGGACACTTTCTTCCTGAGTCCAATGTAGTGGTTTCTGCTATGTTTTCTTTTCTGTAACTATTGTATTGGTTTGGTCATTGTTAAATTGAGGTTAATTATTATGTTTAGCAGTATCTGGAAATTCTGCTCATAAGACTGTTCCACTAAAACAGGATTTTGGCCAAAACAATTAGTATCAGACTGTGGGCAGAAGGAGGTATACTGCAGCCTTAGAAGGGAGCCTTATTTGGTTATAAAAACTCAATCTAAGTGCCTCAAGCAATATGCAGAAAGTTGTTCAGAAATATAATGATCTTACAGCTTTGTCTTAAGAGCAGAAAAATAATTTTCATGGCAGGAAATCATGTACTTATCTAGATAGATATAACTGCAGAAAGTATGGATACATGCTTACTTTAGTATGTGTTTCGGTTATGTTTATGGGTTTAAAATATTTTGTCTGCATACGTTTTCCATAATGGGAGTTACATCTCCAATGGAAAATTGTCACATTTTTTTCTGTCATATTAAAATTGCTCCATCTACTTGATTTGGCTCTGATCAGCTAACTCTTTCTTTGAATGAATTGGGAACTAGGACAAGTCAATGATGCTTTGCAGGGCGAATGAATTGAAATCTATGAGTGCGTGTCAAAGTATTCAAGTATTCTCTGACCTCAGTATTCAGTATTCCCTGACTTCTGTGTCAAAGAACAATTCCAAAAGGTTTTTATTGGGCTGAAATAGGTGTGAACCTGTACAGTGAACCGTATTTTTCATGTCTTCTCTCAGCTTTAACATTATGGCATTTTGTGCTCAGATTCTGCACTCTATACTATGCTGTATACTTTTCTATTTAAAAAATACAGCCTTAGGTGTAACAAATGCAATGTTTTGTCAGTTTATCAAAAAATCTTGGTGGTAGTAGTTATTCCTAATTTTTTTCAAATAATGACACACTTCTACAGTTGCTACAGAGCTGACTGTAGCAGTCACTCTGTGGGAAATCATTGTGTAAATGGAACATATAGGCACTCAGTCCACACTCTTTCAAAAAAATACTGTAATACTCCCTCTCTCCCTCACCTCCCATTACCCCACCAAGTCATAGAATATGGAAGTTTATAATGAGTTTCTTCTACAATAGCTACTAGGTTCAATTACATCTGGCAATTGGGCATTTCAAGTTGGTTTCACCTTATTAAGATTCGTAATGGCTTTGGCAGACCAATGTGGTCTTGGTGAAGCATGCATGATCCCTTCATAAAGTCCAGCATGTGTTTATTCAGTTATTTGGCTACTTAGCATTAATCTCATAATATGTTGGTTAGGAAATCTATTTGGGGTTAAGTTTATCTAATCATCTAGCCTACTTATTATTGACCACTTTTCTAGCTAATGTTAGTTTCAGGTTCATCGTCACATGCAATCTAAAAAAACTTAGGAAACATAGAGAAAGTATTTCACTTCTAGTTCCTTTTTCAGATGACTGCTTTGCTATAAAGTGGAGGGAATAAGTAAAAAATTGCACATTGCAATTTTTTTTGTTTTCAAACATGTAACTTAGAAATTAAAATATTGAGAAGTTTTATTAACAAAATAGTAGTGCAATATCATTCATCAGGAATATAACACTGAACTTTCTGCTCATCTGTGGCAGGGGACTTTAATGCTAGGAATGCTTGTACATTTAGCTCATATGCATAGGCACAAAGAAGACCCAGTAAATCAAAAGTCTCTTCTGAGAAGCAGGATAAAGATCTCAAAATTGTTTACATACTGATAGCTTTTCTGGACTACTTCAGACAAGAGCTATGAGAAATTTTTGAAGATAGGTACATAAGTGTATCTTTTCCTTTTTATACGTGGTAATATGTGTTAGATCTTTCCTCACATTCATCCTCTGATGTCATTAGTGATGCCTATATTTTGGAGAACATGTTTTAATTCCTCAAGTGCTTTAACAATATTTTGCAGACATCAAACTGAAAATATTCTCCTGGTCAACCTCTAAGTGTGATGAATGATAATAAGACTTTATGGGTCTGTTTGTGGATGTATAGGGTCTGGTTGAGATGTAGTTAATTTTCCCCACAGCATCCATCATAGTGCTGTGCTGTCTGTCTGCGATAGAAAGGTATTGATAATAGACTGGTGTTTGGCTAACACCAAGGCTGTCTCTCCAGCATTTCCTTCTCACCAGTTTGGCAAGATCTTGGGAGGGTATACAACCAGGACACTGACCAAATGGATATTCCATACCACATGGAACCTCCTTAATAATGAAAGCTAAAAGAAGTGGAGGGGGGGTGGGGGGGGGGGGGAGAAGGGGGAGCGTGCATTCATTATTATGGCATTTGTCTTCAGGACCAAGGTCTATGCATATTCTGCTTTCCAGGAGTTGGCTGGACATCACCTGCTGATGGCAAGTAGAGAATATTCCTATTTATTTGTTTCCACACCAGGTCTTTGCTTTTGATTTATTAATCTACTCTCATCTTGAACCATGATGGTTTTTTTCCATCTTATTTTGTCCTCATCCTGTCCTGCTGTGCGATAGTGTGGATTGGTGGGCACCTGGTGGTCAGCCGAGGTAAACCCACCACAGTGGAGTAGAATGTCAAAATTAGATAATGCTTGGTGTTCTAACCTCTCTTTGGAACAGACAAAGGAGACATTTTTTGTCAAAAAATTTGAAGTTGAAATGGATAAACAAAACCAGATTCCTGGAAAAAGGAAGCTTGCCTCATTTATAAGGTTGAATGGGGTAAATATTGGGTTTTCCTAATTGGATTCTATGGTATAGCTTTGGATTACACAGTTTCATGCAGAAAAGGAAGGACTGTGGGGCAGTACTTTACCTAACCGGTATGGAGGTAAACCAGATAGAATCACTTGGTCTTTAGCATAGGAAACATTGTTCTTTTCTTTTTTAAAAACTGTAGGTGCAGGCGAAAACTTTGCATCAAGTTTGCAGTTTGTAGTAGTAAAGACACACACAAGGATTATTTCAACCATCAGTGGTCTTACTGAATAATAATTTGGCAAGTAATATAACAGAGAACCTTGAATGAAAATGTCAGTTGTTATTTTCTACCAGATTATTACTGGTGACATTCTATTGCCATTCTTATTTATATAAAAATTATATACTTATTTACAAAAAATTTTGAAGGTAAGTGATCAAGTATTTCTTACTGAGAAATGATTCTTTAACAAGTGAAAGAATTTATTGTTGCCTCTTTTACCAATAAAGATAAAACCAGATGCCTATTCATATATCTCTCTAGCTATTTCCAGTTGGTGATGGCAAACTTTTCCAAATCAATTTGAATTCTTTGTGGTACATGGAGGCTAGAAGCTGAAACATGTTTCATGAATATGTTTCATGAATATGTTTCATGAATATATTTCATGAATATAAAACTTTACTGAAATTGAATGTCTGGTGTTTTTCAAAGTCCAATTTTTTTATATAAATATTATTTCACAGGGGCAGTATTTTTTCTATGACAGTTTCTAAGATAAGATGAAAAACTGTCTTTGCAACTTAATAGAAAATATTGATGAACCTTAATTTTCAAGAAGGAGAACCTCAGAAACTATAGGCCTGTCAGTCACATTTCAGTGCCTGGTAAACTATGGAGAAGATAATTTTTGCTTTGGATGATATCATGAAGTTGCATATGTGTTTCAAACTTACCGTCTGAAACCAGAGGACTGACACATACGTATTTGGAAGCTTACCATGAATTTAGCACTGACAAATGCACAGTACCAATATGACATAAAAAATATAATTTCAAAGTGGTTTACCTGTGGGCAATAGTCAAACTACAGCACAGTCTTACTGATCTTTTTTGGTAGAGTTCTGTTTAAGCCTTTGCTACTAGTGTGGGCCAGTTGGGTTACAGCAATTTTGGAAACCTTATTGATGACTCCTTGGTTGCAGCAGAAACTGGCTGTTTCCATAATATCTCTTTTGAAGAGGTTGATGTATATTCTTCATTACTCCTCTTCTTTCTTCTTTCATGTACATTCAATTTTTCTGAGTCTTGTGAAGAGGACAAGCTTCTCTGCCAAACCGTGTTCATTTGGAAAGAAGTGAAACAACTTCCAGTTGTTCCCACTTGCTGATGTGATTTGAGGCTTGGAGAATTCCCAGACTGCAGTGACTCCATTGTGGATGAAACTTAACAGAAAAGTGCACTCCGATCCCTCATGGACATTCAGTACCTATAATGAGAATAAACTCTTAAAAAATAGCGTGGAATCAGGCCCTTAGCAACAAATGTTATGATTCCCAAACCACTCTTATGATAACTGCACTGTATGCTAACGAAAATATAGTCAATGACATCTCAGAATAGAAGGGTGCAAAGTAAAACACCTTGTGTCATTGGCTCAACAAATTCTGATTATAAAGAATAATTAAATTAATTAAAAGCTCAGAGTTCCATTTAAATCTGAGAGAAATGTGTTAACACTCCTTTGTTCTCATCTTTTAAAAGGTATAAGGCATGGATATGTAATTACAGATGCACATGCACTGTACTAAGCACAGATGCGTTTGTTTTTTTTTTTCAGCTGACACAGGTCATGACTGATGAAAAAATTTAGTGGACAAAAGTAAGCAAAATGTTCCAAAAAACTCAACCCTTTTTCAGTTACAGAAGCGATAATTCTCATCAGATATACTGTAACAATGTCTTATCAGTGATTTGTGCCTGATACCAAAGTTGTTGAATTAGATGGGAAACTTTCCCATGATTGGCTTGCAATCAATCTTGATCTGTAAGTTAGACCATAAAGGTAATTGTATCTTGCTCTGAACTCGAAAATCTTTTAGACATAGCATACCTAATCTTTATTTACCTCTGTAGGCACAGAGGAAACCAGGAAAGGAGGATTGCATTAGTATTCTGAACATTTTGTTGCCAGATCTCATGACGAGTTTGAAAACAATGTGCAAGTTTCAAGGGCAATTGATTCTTTTGTCCTAATGTTTTTTTGATTTGCTGGCAGAGTTTCTTAAATGAATATAAAGCTGTCCAGGAAAGAAAATATCTCTGGAAAAGAGAACTAGTGATATATATATATAATAATTTCCTGTTATACACAAATCCATGTTACAGAACAAGTGACAAAAATAAAGGAGGATATTATTTGGTTTGATGGTTTGTGCTGATCTTTAAAAGATTTGCGATGACCACATAATCTATATAACCTAGATCTTATTTTGGTTTTGGCTTTAGGCACTTTGGATATTAAAGTATAAGTTTGGCCATGCAAACATCCATACTCTTACGTGTCTGTTTTTAACTGGCTTCAAAATCATATTGAAATGTTTTAGTGGTATATCTCAATGAACCATACCATTATCTTTCTTCCAAAAATATTTCTAAACAACATGAGTGTAATTTGAGTGTCTTTTACTAAACTAAAAGCCGATGTCAGTCTGAACTTTGTTTTTTGAGCAAACTGTTTTACCCAATTACAAGTCTCTGAGTCTCTATAGCTTTCCCTAAGTATTTTATCTGACTGCTTTCCCTCTTTTCTAAACTGCAGATAGAAATAGTTCATGCTAAGTTTACTCTCAGTTATCATGGTACATACAAACCCAGAACTTTTAGACTATGTCTATATTAACTTTGCTATAAAATACATATAAAACAGACAAAATCAACTCTAGTCACTTCTCAGAGCAGAACCAAAGATAACAAATCACAGTGATAAGTTGACTTGCAAAAAGAGTATGGGGAAAATAAACTCAGTGTGAGCTTTAAGAGAAAAGCAAAGGTCATCTGATATGAAGTGCTGTAAAAGGGAGAGCAAAATGAGAAAGATAATGTTTGCATGAAGTACTAGAGGCACATCTGTAGTGTTCTTGGAAGTTGAACAAAAGGTTGGATTAAATATGAGGTTCTCTTAGGTTTATAAATTGTTCTCTCAAAAACCTCTCTGCTGAAATGGGTATTGGATTTGGTATTAAGCAAGTTCCTACTTGACCTAAGGAAAGCTATGTAAATTAGAAAAGGCAACTAAAGTTACATAGTTTCTAGGGCTATTTTTAAGTCATATTTCATCTTACTTGATAAAATATTATTCTTATAAGAAGTGAATACTCTTAGTGAAAGTTGAGATGTTTAAGCATGTAGGAATGAAACTGCTTTTTTATTTGGAGATGAAGATTTAGGCCAAGAGCACACATTCTGAAAAATGAAAAGCCATTAGAAGAGTCAAAAGTTAGAGCCAGTGGCTGGTTTTTGAAAATGATGAGATTATAGCTGTTTTCTATCTCTTCATTCTTACTGAGACAATCAAATCAGAAAATATTTGTTTCACTGATGGTGTATTTGACTTCAATGCTATTTTCTTACCAGTAATTTAATATATATTTGAATCACTGTAGCACCTCCTAAGTCCTGCGAGAAAATTACCTTTTCTTCTCAGAGAGTTTTCTGATTCACTTGTTCTAATTCAGTGTCAGATATTTATTATACTTTTCCATGTATACCTCCTGCAAGGACTTGTACCCAGGAAAGTTTTGTATTGCAAATTAGGTACAATTATAAGATGCAAACTTAATTTAGGATAAATGTCTGAAAGGCTTAAGGAGCAACATTACCTGGGTGTTATAAATAAAAACTATTTCAGTATTGTCTTCCACTGTTGATCTTGTCCATCTACTTCATTTCAGAAAGGTAACAGACTAGCATTTTAATCCTTGCTGTTTGCTTTATATTCTCAGAGTGTTTTGATCTCAAACTTTTTTCTTCATAAAAAGACAAAAAGAGGCAAATTTATCAATGACACTTCTGTGCTTGGCATTGCATTTTCCTAAGAAAATTAAAAACAAACAAACAAAAATTCCTGCTTTTATTTTAATTTTGTTTCATATTATTATACCATTGGAAAACATAATTGTAAAAAAAAAAAACCACCACCTTTCAGAACAAGGGAACTTTTAAAGCGTTTGCCATGTAATTTGTCCTGACCCACTGTGATTTTTAAGTGATAGAATAGATAAAATAAGTGCAATAAAATAGCACATATTTTCTTACATTGACATTAAATTAGTATTAGGTTCATAATACAAGTTTTGCTTCTTTTCTTGTTTGCTTGTTGTTTTTAAATCAGTGACCACTTAATTGGCCTTTAAGATGAAATTTAACAAAATGGACTATTCTGTGTGGCTGACTAGTAAATCCTTATTCCCTAAAGGGTGAAAATTATCTAATAATAGACATATGTTCTCTACATTTAAAGACCACTCTATTTTATTGATATCCACTTTTAAATTTTAAGTTCTAATAATTGTTTATTCAAAAGTTAGATATGTCTTTGATTCAGTACTGAAATACATGCTGCATTTCAGCATGTATTTCTATAATACCAAACAATGAAACCATTGTGCCTGTAATCAAATCTGCCTGAAGATATGATGCTCTTTCATGGGTAACCCTTATTTTCAGCTAGGTTTCCATGTGAAAATTTTACTTAACTGTATCGTTTATAAGATGCCAGGGAGTTTAAAATGGAAAAGCCTGATATCAAGGTAACTTCAGATGTCTATTTACACAGCAACAAGATAAATAGAAGTGCAGCCCCACATATGATCTACAACTCTTATACATCTTCCTCACTAAACTCCACAGGAAATAAAAGCTAATATTTAGAGAAAACCATGTCATCTATACTTGTCCCACGGCAGAGGGAAGAAGACTTTTCAGATATTTGAAGGATTTTTGAGAAGTGATATAGAACAGAAATTCTTGCATGTTCTTTTATAACATGAAATGAACACCACTTTGAGTCCTTTATGCAGTCATTTTCTGTATATATCTCATATTATCCCAGACTACATTTTCATTAAGACTGCAGTCATCTGAAAGTTCCAAACTATCACCACATGGACTCAGCTGAAGGTAAATTCGGGTAACTAAAGGAATAGTATTATTTAGAAGCTACATTGTCATATCTTGTAGTTTTTTTTATTTATTAATTTTTAGCACTAAGTGTAAAATATGTATAAAACAATTTCTCTTAAGTCATTTGATGGACAGTGAAGATGTTGGCCAGAGTTTTCAGGTGAATCTGCCAAGATCTTTCCGGTATAAGGCACCCCTCAAATGACATCTAGGATCTTCTAAATACAAGAAAGATAGATTTTTATTATTATACAAACTAGATTACTGAAATTCTTTAAAATAAAAAAGTCAAAGTTACTAAAAGGAAAAGAAACTTCGCTACCTGTTGTTTCCTTATGGATGGATTTGTGTCTCTTAAAAGCTGTATCATATGTCAATAAAAAAATTACCAGTCTGCTTCTGAAATGTGAATTCTTTAGGGATAGTGTGAACCAACCCCCAGTTTTTATTGCTGTCATTGAAGTAAATTTATGCTCATAAAATATGTATCGAGCAATATAATTTATATTTGAGATGCTGGGATAAATATTTTTGTTGAGAGAGAGATGTTTTTAGTTATATTAGTGACCCCAAATAAGCTCAAACTTTTTTTCCAAAGTGACTCCAACATTATCACTCTCTGTAGCTCCACAGTAGGATGCTATGAAACCAAAAAGCAGTTTAAGCAGGTGCTTTTGCTTTATCTTTTAAAATTAATGTCTTTCTGTAACAGCTTGTTAAACATAAGAATCTGATCAGAAAGGCAGCATTAGGTAACAGAAAGGTAACCTCAGAAGGGTAACAATAATAACATACTGGTATCTATTGGTAACAAGTGCCTTGGCAGTTAACTTTAAGGTGGAAAAATAAGGGGGTTTGCCAACCAATTATTTACCAACCAGTAAATAATATATTGACTAATCAGTGGTCTCATTCTCAAAAGCTCAGTAACCTTGGCACAACCTAGTGGATAAGTGTTTTCTTTCAGAGGCAATTTTTCTGTTTCATACTTTTCTACAGAGAAGTTACCCTTTATTTTCCCTTGTGTTTTCCTCAATTGGAGATAATTGTGTGCCTACATAACTCCTAAAATGGAATGTAGCCAAAAAGGGAGAACAACATGAGCAGGCCTTGTCAATTCATGCCTTAGAAAGCCTCAGGACTCAAATATTAGGAAATCAAAATTCATGACTTCAGGTTGCTTTTTTCAAACAAAGCTCATGAGCTTCATCTACAATCTGACAAAATAGTTGCCTATAATGAAAGGATTTATATCATTAGAGCTTGCAGCCCTGGCACACATCAATGCTTCCTGTGCTTCTGGTGTTTACAGCTTTTTCTGTATTCTAAAGCAGATTTTATATAATTTTTGCAAACGTCAGGTTAAAAAATAAAATCATGCTCATAGCAACCACTTCCTATCTTCATGCAGTTTTCAAGGGGCATCAGTAACATGCAGGTGGTTCTTGGCGTGGCTCATATGAGGTCTTTTGACCTCTTAGAGCAACCAGTTCTTCTAGTGCCATTTCCCAGAGCAGTGGCATGTCTCACTGGTAAGGAAAAATCATATGGCTAAAGAAAAATGACAATATAGAAGAGTCAAAGTTTTAAAATAAATGCAATTTTTAAATTACAATGAAGTTCCATACTCTGTCTGAGAAAAGGGAAATTGGTGCATTTTCATTTAAATTGCTTAAACTTAAGATACTTCTTTGACCCTATGTTTCATTTTCTTGTTTTTTGATATCACCAAAGGAAATAAACTGTAATTTTAACATACTTGAATAATATGCTTTTGAATCACCACACTGTGCTTGCATTCTCAGGCTTACCCTAATGAGAATTTAGTTTAGGAGATGTTTCTTTTGCATACAGTTCTTATGTGACTATGAACATAGTGCCAATTAGGCTTCACAGTGCATTCTCAAAGGTTTGCCTTATAAAAGCAGCTCTGTGAGTTACTTTAAGCTTTTCACATATTATGTGGTTTTGCAGCAGCTTGTGAGTTAGATCACTTGATTAAAGAGTATGTTTATGCTTCTGAATGAAACCACTTAAACTCAGACCTTCTGCTGAACATTTGTGGAGAGGTAAGAAGCGTATGCACTGCCCTGCACTCATCCTATAATACTATCTCCTTGATCATATGTAATGTAAAGGTGTTAAACTTTCAGCTAATGACAGGGAGAAACTGGTACCCAAAAATACATCATTAGCTACTTGCACCTTATTTGAGTACTTCCCTAAGATTCAGGGAATAAGATTAAAAATTAAAAAATGTTATGGATATAATTGGAATTTTCAGAAGCTTTTCTTCAAAGTTTCTAAAAGTTGAACTCATAAAAAAATTGATTTATCTACTCAAAAAGCTTTCATTTCTCAAAAAAAACACCTAATACAAGGGAGGTTACAGTATAGCACAGGAGACAGAAAAAACATAATTGTGAGTTATTTAGGGCATCAAAGTGAGATGTTCTTTTTAAAAAAGGTGTTTATTGGTCTTTGTATATGAATACAGTTATCAGCTTATATCATTATTTCCTCCTACCTAGTGTTTTGTGAAGTTTCAGTTCTATAGTAAGAGTGTGAAAGAAATACTTGCTGTGCAGAACAACTCCGACATTTTCTGGGGAAAAAAAAAAGAAAAAGAAAAAGAAAAAGAAAAAGGATTGGAAAACTAACAAGCTGAGAAAAAACTGTAAACTGGAACCTGTACAGTGTGCATGCTCAGTGATTATGAAGTATGATAGACATTATGAGTTCCAAAGCTTTGAATTTAAGGAGGTTATCATATGCATGACATTCCTCTGATTTTTTTTTCCTTCTATTCCTAAACAATTGACAGTATCTATCGTCTCTTTAAAAGTCCCTCCTGGCTAAATTTGATAAACCTAATAAGATTTATAACCTTTCCCAAAGGTCTGTTACTAGAGACCTCAAAGGGCTGAAAAAGGGAGAGGCATTTCCTAACAGGACTCTTTTTGAGAACTTGTGGTACCATTTGCTGGAGGCAGAGAGGTGGGATGTGACCACTTGACCTTGCAATCGATGTGGCTGGCAATTTCACTAATGTGTTCTTTCAAATGCAAATAGTGACATAATAAATTGCAACACACACTGTAAAATTTATTTTTTTTTTCATTCTAGTGTGAGAATTTAGAAGCCCCCATTGTGGATGATTTGAAATTATAATATTAAGAGAGCTCATTGAAACTACAGGGGGAAAATTAATTAAGATAGTAATATGTACAGGTAAAAGAATGCTTGCCATTCTGAGACGAATGGTGACGTCTTGTCTTAAAGAAATCATGTAGACTGCAGATATGTTGCAATACACTTGCAGAAGTGAACACTGAGAATGATTAATTCCACATCGCCATGATCCCTCAATGTAGCCAATCTGTCATCAATAGATTTGAATGCTCAGCAGAAAGTTAAGAAAATTCCTACATATTCTTGCAAAAGTAAGATGAACTTCAGTCCTTCGTACTGGGATGTTATTAGATTGTTCGTGTGTCAGTTTCATGAAGTCAAGTTAGTACATACTATTGGGTAATACTTTCAAGTTGACCAAAGAGCTTTTGCTGATAGAGATTTTGAAGACAGTATTTATTGTCCTTCCATGAAAGACAGAATAATAATAAAATAAAAAAGAAGTCAGAGTATTAAAATATATGACCTTGCCAAGCTATGTCAGGCTTATGAAGAGCACGTATACAGACTGAGTTACAAAATACAACATTTTGTCACTTTATGGGTTAAGTGAGACCAAATATTCAACTGGAAACTTCATGGAGATCATGAGCATGGGTTGTAGAGATGGTTTGGAGTTTGGACAGACCAGACAATAAAAGAGTTTCATGGAATTTTCAAATGCCAGCCTGGCTGGCCTACTCTGGTGCTATAGTTTTACAGGAAACCACCAGGAAAAGGAAGTTCACCCACTTCCTCTAATAAACACAGGAGGCTGAAGCCATGAGCAGTTGACCTTTCAAAGAATGACTGCATGAGGTAATGAAGCACTTGGTGCATAGTGCACGTTGATATCAATGTATTTGGAGTTTTATGACTGTGACAAAATAGGAAAACAGAAGATACTATAGTCCAGACTTGCACTGTTTCATAAGTCTGAAAAAGTAAACTTACCGTTTTGACTTTCCCTCAAAAATTGAGGAAAATTCCAATGAAAATTATTTCTGTGCATTGTAGATGCACAGAAATATGCATCTGCATATACTGTCAAGGAAATTATGTATTTAAAAGTAGCATCTAAGATGCTAACATCTTAGACAGATGCAAAAAGTCACCTTGACTGGTCATTGCTGAGTTGTTTAGTAGCTCTGAAGCTACTCTTCCACATTCACATATTCTCCCTTGAAGTGCCCATCTTCAGGGAACCTGCTGCCATCCAGTAGTGTTCCCACTGTAGAAGAACTAGTGCGTAACTCCAAGCCTCAAGCGCATACAGCCATGAGATAACTGGATATATTGCACAATAGACTGAGTGGAAACTAAGAAATAAAGTTATGAGGTTTAAAGAAAGATTTTTTGATAATCATTGGTCATTTTGTATGACATTTTTAAACTAAGTCTGGCTAAAAAAATTTTGATATTATTTCAGACTTACTACAAAATACTGGTTCAGCTGAAGTTACTTATCCAACATATTAAGACGGGAAAATAAATATAAATAAATAAATAAATAAAATTTTAATTTGGGAGTTAAGGAAATGTTTTGGTTTTTAACTTTTAAATTAAATGAAACAAAAATTAACCATGACTTGTCTCACAGTATTTTAAGTGTTGCATTTTTATGCCTCAAATATTTAATGCCAGTTAAAAACCCTTGAAACTGTGGTAGCATGATTGTGCTACTGTTTATCTTATTCAGGTACTTGTGCCTCACTATTGAACCACCTGCAGTAATTTTTGAACCATTGATCTTATGATTATTACCATCCTTGTTGCAGCTTCAGTGTTCCTCTCTGAAGCATACAAACTGGTAAAATGTTAATCTGAAGTCTGTGTCCATCAGTGTCTCTCCTTTTTTTCCTTTTCCAATGTAAAGTACTTATAATTCACCACAGATAGTTGAAATTGTGGTGTATCAAAGCTAATCTAGTAACATAGAACTACTCACATGCTTAAGGTCTAAGTACTTGTTTAACTTGGTAACATGACTTTTAGTATAGTACTGTCTTTTCTGTACTGATGTATTTAAAAAAAACACATTTATGGAAGTTCAGACTTTAAAATTAGGGTTTCAGGAATTCTATTTGAAAAAATGTTTAAAAGTTCCCTGCTAAAACCTCAAGGTTAATCCAAACATTATTTTAACATTTAAAAACATTAATCTAGTAATTATTGGTCTAGCTATGTTAAGGATTAGATTGCACAAATACAGTTATGTGGGTTTATAATAAAATATAAGTGGGCTATCTTATTACTATAATAATCAATTGGTTGGTTTTACATTTCTTTTATATTAGCTTCTGCAATTCACTTTTAGACAAGATTATTAAACATTTAATCTTTAAGATCCAAAGATGTTATTGAAGAGCTCCATATAAAATGTATGTGTGTATGTAATGACAAAAGATATTTTCACAACTTCACAAATATTCATCTTATTAAAATGCACTGGAATTTAATTTGTGTAAGCTCTTGCTCATAACTTCACTTACAATAACAGAATTTATGAACAAGAGATGATATTAATTGGGCTTTCATCTCTCTTTAATATTTGATGTATCTGTCTCTAAGATGATATTCAATTACATTTTTTTAATACTGAACAAAAGGTGTACAATGTAATAAAATAATTTTAAAATCTAGAAGATACCATGAGATTTATTAAGAGAGTTTCAGAATAATAAGGATCAGCCAGTGTCTTCTTAGGACTTGAAAGAATATTTTCTAACTTGTAGAACTATAAATTGAAGATAAGCCTCAAGTGTGAAATGTATAGCCATATTACAAAAAGCCACTCCTCAAATTTATCCATCCTGCTTTCTGTGGCTATATTTTTCAACAATTCTGCTTGAGAGAAAAATATCAAATTAGTTTAAATTTAGCCAAGTTACAATATGTTTCACAATACAGAAGAAATCCTTTATTAAAATTCTAATCAAAGACTTATGACCTTCCCCAAATCTTTCATCCCCGACTGATTCCTTAAGTCTTGTTTGCAGCTGTGTTTTGGCAGCTCTTTCTGTCTTTCTTGATGAACTGATCTGCTAGTTTCACTTTGCTCTCCACATCTCCCATTGAATGTGTTTTTTAGTCCTTTCTCCTGAACTTGTCATATCCTAGGTCTTCCTTTCAAAGTTTCTAGCTACTGAGTGTGTTTTAATTGAATAAACCTCAAAAACACCCTCTGTGTTCATGTCTGTCTGCGTGTGTTGCAACATTTGATGATGGAAAAGCATTCCTTGGTTCCATAACTTTAAAGTTCAGTCATCAGCTTCTGTAAATCAATGCTAAGGCTAAGTAGTTTATCTTTAGTGTGAGATAAACTACACTCCATCCCCTCTTGTTACCTCTTAAGTCCAACTTTTTGGCTGGAACTGTCTATTTTTTCATAATAGAGCTTGACTCCATAAAGAACTTTTGCAGTTCTATAGGAAAACTATAAACAACGGCAGAAACAATTTCAAAAAACAACACAAACCACAGGGAACTATGCAAAAAACAAAACCAATTCTATAATTTATGGCTTGTGACTACCCTCTCCAACAAGATAAACATTCTCACCAAGGGATTTTGTCAGGAGCTGCCAAGAACATTTATGTAAGAGCCTTGCAGTCATGTTCACAGTTTGCTACTCAATATGACAAGGTAGAAAATAATTAAAAATTTTAAAGCATCATCAAACTACTCATGGAAAAGCGGATAAAGTTAGAAGATGTTCAGTCTATACACTGAGTCCAATCTCCTGTACAAATAGATGTCAGGCTCAGTAGTGTAGCATGTCATTACATAGATGACTGAAATCACAGCAATAATAATAACTATAATACGACTTAGAAAGTGTGCAGTTTGTCTGTCTATTGACCTTGAGAATCTCCCTGACAAGACTGTCTTCTCTCTCTGAAAATCAGTTATTTCACTGTTGAAGTAATGAGGGTAATTTCTTAATATTGTTGACAACTAATAGTTTGAGTAATTATATATTTGAGATAGATTTAATAATATGGAAAACACTGAATTGGTAGAGAAACTAGCCAGAATAAAACATCAGAAAAAGCCCTCATAATTTTACCCTTTCATAAATTCTGTCTCATATCAATCTTAGAATCTGTTTTGAAATACTTATTTTGGGTATTGAAACACTGAAGATATAAATGCCTGTTATCTAGAACTGTATTACAAGGCCAGTGGAAAACTTTTCATTGACTTAAGTAGAACCACCTAGTCGATCCTTCAATCCATTTGTTGGCGTTTTTCTGTGTCTCCTGGCTATAGGATTATTCAAATATCTGTTGTTTTAAAGAAAGCCCCAAATGGGAACTGAAACTTATAAGCTTATTGCAAAAGCAGAAGCAAAAGAGCTAGTTGAAGTCTAAAGAGATTCCAGAAGCAAGTTACCTAATGCAACTGAACAGATAAACCTCGTTAAAAAAAAACTAGTAATATTTGAGATGGGCAATAGTGCAGTGTTGAGTGGCTACCTTTTTTGATTCTTTTTAATATATAAAGAACAAAAAAGTGTGTTATGACATAGAAATAACCAGTTCTCTTCAGATGGAAGGAACAGGAACTCACCGGTTAGAGTCACTTAAGGCCGAGATGCCTTCAGAAAATGGCCTGGAGAGTGGCAGTCTTTTGAGAGTATTCCTGGAACAGATTTGGTTGTTGTCTTTTCACTAATCCTGTATGTGTGAGCATTTAAAATGCTACATATCATTAGCACTAGTGAGAGGATAAGAGAATTTTGATAAATATGAATATTCTAACATGCCTGTTGTCTACTAATGGACTTAGATTAAAATTGTTAATTGGAAATTTGTTTATTTGAAAATTAC
This sequence comes from Empidonax traillii, assembly GCF_003031625.1. Taxonomy (NCBI): domain Eukaryota; kingdom Metazoa; phylum Chordata; class Aves; order Passeriformes; family Tyrannidae; genus Empidonax; species Empidonax traillii. The sequence goes on along the minus strand of NW_020955744.1, from coordinate 29,846 downwards.
ATTTTCCAGAAGAAGGAGTGGAGTTTGACACATCACAGAACTTCACCAAACCTGCAATAACTACAGTGTGGAGCATAAATAAGAACTCTGAGAGGACATTTGTTGTGAATGATAGTCTTCCTCTCCAAGAAATCATCAAATCAGATTATCTGATTTCTCCAGAGCTCTCTCAAATGGGTTTGTGACCTATGATTAATAAATCTTGATTAGTTTTTCTATCAGTTCAAATAGCTTCAACACTTCCAATTAACTCAATGATCAACTAGTATCTGCTCAGGATGTCCCTTAAATCTGTTTTATCTCCAATTTGAGCCTTGTGGAAATCATCTCTACAAGACAGTAGAAAATTTCTCTCAGTCTGTTGCACATCACTGTAAGAGTCTGAGACATGATATGAAATAGAACACCACCACATGTACTCAAAAGGTTTGGACAGTCCTCCTGGATGTTTCACTGATTTGAATGCTCACCTAATTAAAGTTTAGTGCTGATTAGCAAGCCCTTGTACATTTTTCAGTATTGTTCAAATTTAAGGATTGCACTGATAATTTTGTTTTATGAGTAGAAGAATAATACTATTTTCTATTTTTTTTTCATTATTTTCCTTCATCTAGCCACTACTTGTAAGAATTTGAAGAGGGAATAGTTCATTATTTAAATGAGGGAAACCTTAAATCTAAATTTTAACAGTTATAAGAGGTTTCACTTCAAGCCATTTATTGGAAAAATCCTGTTGAAATTGTATACTATTTTATAAAGCTTTTTAAATAATTCTAGCTTAACATTTTTGGCTGTGTAATCAGATTAAAAGAATTTCAGGAATGTATCCCTCCAACTCTCTATTTCTAACTGTTTTAAGTCCCATGGAATGATCTGATTCTACTCTTCTCATTACAAGATGAAAACAGTTGAGAAACTGAAAGCTAATGTCTTCTTTGTGAGCAAAGAATGCCTTTTAGCTGCTTGTAGAGAGACAGATTTTCCCAGTGTGCCTCAACTCCTAAGGAGAATTGGTTAAACTGATGTATCTTTCTGAGGAAACTTATCACAACAACTCAAATTTCCTCCTAACATGCAAATGGTTTTGCATTTCTACCTCATATTGAAATCACATATTGATTTCTCGAGAGTTTAATTTCAATTTTTAAAAGAAAAGTGAGAGGCACAGTAAGGTCTCTCAAAGTTGATATTTGACAGATAGTCTAGATGGGAATCAGTTTGTAATGAAGACATACAAATGTAAATGTTTGCATATGTATTGATATGCCTAAGCTTTTATTAATGGAGATCTTCTGAACAAATTCGTTCCCACTCAAGTGAATATGTAGGGTTAGTTAGTTAAATACTTTCAAGACACTGGCTGTATTGTCTGGGATGTGGACTGTATAGCCTGAACACAGGTTTCCATCTGTAGTGCCATCTCAGATGTCCTAGGATGTTATTTCCCTTGATGAGGCCAGTGTTGGCAAGTCACAGTACCTAAAGAGGCATGTTCTTCAGGTGGCAGGTGGAAATACAAACTGTAGTGCACCTCAGACAGTATTGAATGCCTATGCCTGAGCAACTGCACCAAGCCTTAGAGTTCTATTAGCTTTAAGGGAAATTAGGCACCAGCTCACACTGCAGACAACTATTTTTAGGTGACTTTAGCTGGAAGAAAATTATTAACCACATCTTCAACATGAAACATTGTCTGATACATGGACTCTGATACAATTCAACTGAAAAACTTTTAACAATCTATGGAGAAGTGTGTAAATTTATACTTTGAAAACTGGAATGCTCATGCTAACCAGGCAGTTAGGACAGTATGTTATTTCCTCTTGAAGATAAAGGAATATATGAAGCAAGACTGTGTGTGAGAAGAAGAAAGTAAATGTAAAAAAAGGAAATTTATTGCTCAAAATCTATATGTATATAATTTTTAAGCTTAGTTTTACTTTTTTCAAGCCTTAACCAAGACAGAAGGGAAGGTACAAGAGTCTTACAAGGCATATAAAACCAAAAATAACACTGAAGGGGTATGATTTTTTACCATTACAAAATTTTTCACAAAAGATAATGTGAAAAAGAAAATTAAAGTATTTTTTGTATAACCTCTGAAAGCATACTGTATATGGTTTCATGAGATCATTCTCACACTGAGGCCTAAAATACACTTGTGTTACTTGCCTGTCTACCCTCTCTCCACATCTGTAAGCAAGTGGAATGACCAAGATAAGTACATCAGTTTTGATTTTGATACAGATAGATAACTTTCATTTCCTGATGGACCTGGATCTTCAAGCCAATTGCTCACTTACATTATTGGAATAGTTAAGTACAAAAGAGTTTTTCTTGATACTATTTGCTTTATATTACCTCTGAAACTTGTATGCCTGGAAAATCTCGAGAGTTTCCTGTAATGATCCGCTCTGGATTTTGAGCAAAATAAGCTTTTTCTTAGCATCTGTGGCTTCTGTGTCCTGCTTACATGGTAAAAATAAGTTGACAAGAAAGGTTTAAAAATGTACAAGAAGAAATATCTGGACAAGTCAAAATCTAGGGGAAGTTTCTTTCAGAGACAAGCTCTAAATATGAAGGAAGGCTTGTGACAGATAAACAAATAGTTTCATGGTTGTAATTTACATACCTTTAATAGTGACAGCTTCAAAGTGGCATAATGAAACTCAAACAAATTTGCTTTTTCACCTGTTGAAAAGTCAAAATGAAGTCAGATTTGATTTGGAGAATGTCGAATAACTGCACAAGAACCTATTTCCTTCTATTTCAACCTATCTGATTTTGCTAAAATGGAAAAATTACCTCACAAAACTCTTAGTGTTTTTTTTTTTTTTTTTCTGAAATGGGATCTTTCAGTTAAATCCCAAATTTTAGAGTTTTTTAAAGATATTTGTGGTATATTTCTTCAAGCAATTGACAGCTCAATTAAACAGAATAATTATAGATACTCAGGAGTAAAGCATATCACTCAGTACGTCTATAAAATATAAGTGAACTCATAGAAACAGCAAAAGCCATGAGAAAATAATTCACCTGTATTATTTTAACACATAATATAATCAGTAATTACTTGCACATATGGCTTATAAAAAGACATTTCATCAATTCCACTTTGCAGAAATAATTTTCTGCTTCTCTTATTCCATGGAAACTAACTGTGTGGGAAACATGTTATCTAGCCAGAAAATTATAAATAATATCCTCAGATCACTGTGACTGTGTTTTCAGTCTGCTGTTGTAATCTATACATGGTGGTGCATAGAAAAATGTATCATTAAATGCGCAAGCAGGGTAATACACTTTTACCTAAGCAGTCTTCAAAAAACAGACACATTTGGTGCATGAAGTAAAAAAGTGTCCTTCAAGCCATTATTGATGGGGCTTGTATTTGATTTGATCAGAACACTTTTGTATCCACTAAAACATTTTTCCTCTCATTGTGTCAGCTTCCTTATTAAACAGACCTCAGCATATTTTGCCACAAGCACAACTTATGTGATAGTTCCTTTTACAAAGAGATATGAACGTGAAGGATTCTAATACCCCTTTGGGTAAGTTAACCTTCTGTTGAAAGTGATACCTTTCAGCTCACCAGGAAATGTGCATTTAGATTTCTCACTATTGTGTAATGAGCTCATCAGTACAAGGAGCAGCCTGTGCAGCTGTGTTCAGGTGCCACTGCAGAGTGACCTGTACTTCCCTTGCCAATCAGAACAATGAGGAGAGAAAACAGATAGCAGGCAGAATACTGCAGATAATGGAGGTAAAGAATTGCAGAGGGAATTGTTTTTGGCAATGATAATCTTTTTCCCTTGAAGCAACAGCCAAAATATGGCTAAAATTTTCCATCACTTCATCAAAAGTTCCATGGAAAGTGATGTCTGAGCTCTCAACACAGAGCTTAGTGTGAACCTTTCCAGATTTCTCTGAAACCAACAGAGGTTGTTTCACTTACACTTATATTGCAGTAATCTCAGTGAAACCATATTTATAGAATAAAGTTGAACAATGTTCAAAACTGCAGTAGAAAATTAAGGTAAATTTATGAACTTGTTATTCAAAAAAGAAAAGAAAAATAGTTGTAACTCCTTCCAAGCGTTTTGTGAAGTGAAACCACTCCTTAAAATTTAATATATACATTTTCAAAAGCACTTCAATCTTTCTACTGCTCATCATCAGTATCTAACACACAGGATAATGATACATGATAATGAATTTGAGAAGGTAATGCTTACAATGGACATGGAAAACCTGTAACAGCACTTACCATGAAGTATCATGAAGTATTTTCCTCATACCTTGCAATTTAATCCGGCTGCATGGAAAGAAAGGAACAAATAAATCTGAAGCTATTCTTCAGAGAATTAAGTGTAATCATGCACTAATACATGTCACAGAATCACAGAATGTGTAAGGCTGGAAGGGACCATGATGGGCCATCTGGTCCAACCCCCTGCTCAAGATATTTGGGAAAGGGTTAATCCTGTCTTACTTGTTAGCTGCCTAAGAACTGGTGGATACAGAAAGTAGATAATAGACACGGAAGAAAAAAAATATGTCAAGAAGTGCTTTTCACTAGTGAATATTCTTCATGAATGATAAGATCAAACAAAATTCTTATCCTCTTGGGGAAAGCAAAGCAAAAATGGACAAGATGAGAGTTAGACTCGATGATCCTTGGATGTGCCTTCCAACTCAAAATATTCTGTGATTCTGTGAAGATCAATTAAGGTAAACATAGATTTTATTCAGTTAGTGATAAAATTTCAATTTGTGGAAATCAAACAGAGAAAAGCGTAACTAGTTGAACCTCGACATGTCAGTGGTTCTAAAAGAATGAATTAAGACCTGTAGGGTGTACTTCTGTTTTGAAAAACTATTATGTTGCTATGTGCTACAGGGACAACCCTGATTAGCCATGATTAGCATCAGTGTATAAATGTCAAGGTGGGGTTTAGTTTGTTGTTTCTGGCATAAGACTTTCCATAATTATAGGAGTAAGAAAAAACTTTTATAGGAGCAATGAGAGATAAATGAGAGATATCCTACAACTTTTTATTATAGAACTGTAAGGACAGATAATCTTCTCTAAATGAAATGTTCAATTCCTTTCCCTATTTTTTCTAAATTTTATTCATAGAATATCCTGAGTTGGAAGAGACCCACAATGATCATTGAAATCCAGCTTGCATAGGATACTTTTAAGAATACTACCATGTGCCTGAGGATATTATCCACACATTTCTTGAGCTCTCACAGACTTGGTTCTGTGACCACTTCCATAGGGAGCCTGTTCCAGTACCCAACCACCCTCTGGGTGAGGAAACTTTTGCTAATAACCAACCTAAACCTCTCTTCACACAGCTTCATGCCATTTCCTTGTCCTGTCACTGGTCACCACAAAGAAGTAGTCAGTGTCTATGGCTCTTCTTCGCCTCAGGAGGAGGTTGTAGACTGCAATGAGGTCTCCCCGCAGCCTTCTCTGATTCAGGCTGAACAGTCTAAATGACCTCAGCTGCTCCTCATATGGCTTTCCCTCGAGACCCTTCACCATCTTTACTGCCCTCCTTTGGATGCCTGCTTATAGCTTAGTGTCTTTCTTCTATTGTGATGACCAAAACTGCACACAATATTCAAGATGAGGCCACACCAGTGCAGAGCAAAGCGGGACAATCCCCTCCCTTGACCAGCTGATGATGCTTTGCCTGATTCCCCCCAGGACACTGTTGGCCCTCCTGGCTGCCAGGGCACTGCTGACTCAGATTCAGCTGTGCCACTTCCATGGCACTGCTTTGCAGGATTTCATTCCCCAGTCTGTCCATACATATGGGATTGCACTATGCCAGGTGCAGAATCTGGCACTTTACCTTGTTGAACTTCATTTGGTTGGTGATTGCTCAGTCCTCTGATTTGTTGAGGTCTCTCTGCAGGGCCTTCCTGCCTTCAAGGGAGTCAGCATCTCCTCCAGAAAAGTTTAATAGTTTCAGTTTATATATATTTTTAGTTGCGTCTTAGGTAATACCTATGATATAATTGTAATGTGATGAATGCAACTTTGTTTTGCTGACTTCCTGTACACAAATGATTTCTAATTTAATAACTAAATTTATTAGCAAGAGGGCATATGATGCAGGGGAAATGTACTATGTCTGGTCCTACATCTGAGAGGATACCAGGGGAAAAAAAAAAAAAAAAAAGGAAGAGTTTTTACTAAAAGAGTAGGTGAAAGAAGATAATAAAATACATAGAGATGTGATGGATAATGGGGAAAGAAAAATCTCATTTATTGTCTTAAAACAATAATTCTTTTCAAAATGCCTACTGAGATACTGCTGTAACATATTCCCATGTGAAGTATGAATTTTCAATTCCCCTTAGGGCTTAATTTTTTTTCAAATTCAAGTGGCAACTCCAGGACAGATATTGAAGTTCATCTAGTTTTCTGAAAAGACCTTTTTATTTTCAGTCCATTTCTGATTTTGTTCTTTTCAATCATATTCCACCAGAGAAGAACTGTAACCACTTCATATTCCTCAGCCAAATATTGCTCATGGCTTATTCATAAAACACATTAAATATTTTCTGCCAAAGAAACAAAAAACACCTGGAAGATGTTCAGAAGACGACTGAGAAGATATGGAATCATAGAAAATATGCCTGAAAGAGATCTCAAGACCTCATTTGATTCATTCCCTGATTCATTCCAGGATCAGCAATCATCTTTCATAAACATTTGTCTAACCTACTGTTACAGAAATGTCTCCTGAGACTGATTTGAAACTTCCATGAACCCTGTTAAAGGTTTCTTTTTGGCATTTGCTCCAAATTTGTAATTTGAGGCTTTGTCATAGATTTGTAAAGTTGAATCTATAGCCAGTGTTGAGAACATTACGCTGATTTCTTTTGTGAAGCTATCTTATAAACACCTTATGGCTGTTTTAATATAAAAATACCAAAGAATATACTAGGGAGGGGTCAGTCCATCTTACTCTCCTTCATATAGTCTTTCCTAAGCAGTTTTTATTGGCTAGTGTTAGATATAGAATGAAGGATAAGTTAAATGGACTTTTGGAGCAAGTAAAGATTGTTTTAACATCACTCCTTTCAGACCTCTGGTGGCTTTTTCTTGTATTTTCCCTAAATGAAAGCTTTTAAATTTACCACTTATTTTATTTTTTTTCCTCAGCATCTCATCATTCTCATTTCTTATTTTATTTAATAGTTTGAAAGTTGGACAGAGTTTTTGAATTACTGAAGTTTTATTCTCTGATCTGCTTGCAAAACCTTCTGTACTGACATTGTTGAAAATCTATCTGTCCAAATTTCTTAATAACAGTAATGATATTGGTCCAAGACAAACCTCTGTGGTCATCATCAGATAACAGATTCAAGTTTCATAATAAGATGTAAAAATAATTATTTTACCGTGTATCAAAATACTCTTTTTCAAACCAGTCTTCCATCTGGCTTAATGTTTTCTTATGGAATTGTCATGTTAGAGAAAAACAGAAGTTTATGAATCCATATATTAACATACATATATGTATTACATATACTTCTCCCATTTTTCATCAAAGACTGGTTTTCTGCCACAAAAAACAAAAGTGTTTTGATCTAGTTTGTTCTTATCTTAAGCCAAAATTATACGAGTTATTTTATTGCCCCTGGCCACTAGAATTTAGATTCTGCATACTTATCTGAGGAGAGGCTTTTGTTCAGATCTCTACTAAGCTTTGGTAATTACTCCAACCTAATTTTCCTTAATTTTTTGTAGCTTTTTTTTTTAAATACTTGAGTTTAATAGTTAGAGAAGTAGTTGAAACTACTCATGTTACTCTTGCTGCCTTAATCTGAGACCTTGACACTTTCTGACTAGAGAAAGTCAGGATTTAGTTACTACAGAAAGGAAATAAATTGATTATTTCCCTCATTTTCTTCTATGCATATCTTTCCTACCTGAAATCTTTCTTGTTTAGCTACTGTTTTCAGAATACTTAGGGGATGCAGGTATGATCCAGATTCAGTCAAGACTCTCATAAAAAAGCCCTAATCTGATAAGAACATACCTAACCTGTTACCTTTGTGTATATCAGATCAGGTTCAAGACTTCCATCTTGAGTTAACTTCTAGTGGAAATGTCCTATTATGTGCCATTTTTCTATTCCTTTTCTGATGCAATATCTCTGCATAAGGCATTAAAATATGAATGCTTTGTCAGTGAGGAAAGCACATTAGGCTGTGCAACAATGCCATTCCAGCCTAAAGTCAGATGAAGCCAGTGCAGGTAAGTGTCAAAAACCCCCCTATATTCAAGTAAAAGTTTGGTTGAGGTTCCAAAACATCCTTTTAGCTTCCATCATTTCACACAGCCATTTTCCAAATTCATCCTGTAATCAGAAGTGTAGATGCTTTAATGATAGAAAATGGCTTCTAACCACATTTCACTGCTTGAAAAACTCTTGTAGACAATTGTATGTCAAAATTATCTCCTGGTATTTTGAAGAACTGGGTTTACAGAGGGTCAAGATGTAACAACATCTTAATTATGTCTTTTTTAGCAACTTTGACCTTAAGGTGTTCTACTTGACTCATAAGGAAGGACTGTCCTTCTACAGGTTCCTCTTACGTTTGCTGATGACAAAAATAGTTTTATGTTCTGTCCCATTTGCATTCACCTGTTGTTAAAGTAAATGTTACCTCTCACTAGGTAAAAGGCTTTTCTAGTGGTTCTAATAATTGAAATGCATTAGTTTTCAGGTTTTAACTCAAGATATCTTTTTGTTTGACGGTTAGATGGTGGGGAAAAAAAAAGAAAAATCCATTTTCAACATCTCAGGTTAGAGTTTAAAATCCATTACTCAGAGAGACTGAAGATCTTGACTATTATTTCTGTGAAATACTCTATTGCTTCAGCTATTACAAAAGTATTTCCTCTTGTAAAATTCATGGTCAAGTCTCATGGATTAAAATACTTGAAGCTATCAGGTAACTAACAACTTTGAGCTTATTCTAAGCTATTAAGTTTTCCAGGTTTTCCATCATTATTTGCAGCTGCCCAATAATTGATTTAAGTATATCTGACAATACAGCTTTAAAGAAAATGCAGTAGTAGAGAAATCTGTGGCTGCAACTTGGGCATTAACTGGCTTTAACTATCCTGCTCTGTGAACAAAACAGTAGTCTAACATAAATTCTCCCTTTTTTTTTATTTATTAAAAAAATACAAAACACTAAATACATGCACAGTTAATAAAAGCTAACGTTCACAGATGTTTTTCTAGTTTTCAAGTTCAGGGTGTTTTGCGGTTGGGTTTTTGGTAGATTTTTTTTAGTAGCAGATATGTATCAAATTTCAGTTTGAAGTAATCTGTGTCAGCTTTGGTTGCCTTTTTGTTTTCCAAACCCAAGGTATAAACTTCAGGATTTTTGTCATCATTCATTCATTTTACTCTTCTTCTTGGCAGTTGATTTCCTTTTCCTTGTGCTCAGTAACAGCAAAGTTTTGGCTCAGGGTTTAGTCTCCATATTCAATATAAATGGTTTATACTTTGACTATAAATTGATTTTAAATGTCTTTCTCTTACTTTGTTTTTATTCTATTTTTCAGTTACCACTGTCTTTCTAAAGCACACTATTAGGACTGTTATATTTTGAGATGCTATTCTAATACATATAAACAGAAGATAAAAGGTAGGTCATCACTCAGTCACACTTACTACTTTGACCATTCTTTATCTTGAATTAGGATTGAGTCAACAACAGTTTATTCAGATAACTTATTTATTCAGGTATTAATGAACAAGGTCCAGACTTAATAATTTTCATTAAATGTGTGGTGTTCTTAACTTTTTTAATCTTAAAAAAAATGTTGTGTTAAAATATTCCAGCTGAAAACTATGAGTCGTTGCTACCAATTGAACATTTATTTACCTTATCAGAGGGGAAAGATCTGTGTTCAGTGTCTTGTGTATTCTCCCTGTTGTTTACTCATGTGTCTATTAGTTATGGCTAATATGCATAATAACTATAATTAGTATTACATACATTTCTCCATTTTTCAGCAAAATGGTATCTTAACCTTTTTATCCAGAATTTCTGGAGTTTGTATGTGTGTGATTGTTTCTTTTTTCTTTTTTTCTTCTTTCCTTCACTTCAGCCCACTAATAGCTGAGGCAATCTTTCTCAAGGGAATCAAAAAAACAAACGAAAAAATTTCCTCATAACTCCCTCTATTTATATTCTCTGTTGGTTCTGCCTGAACTTCTTATGCAGCAACAGTGGAATTACACAAGACAGAGTTACTCAACTCTAGCCTGTTCCAGCTGTATAAATATAGACTGAAAAATTTTATCTGCAGACTAGTTCTCATTGATTATATTAGAACTAATAAGTTTGACAATCAATAATTCAGACTGCTAGTGATAGCTATCTGAGAAATCTGACTTCACTGCTTCAATTTCCAGCTCTGTTTTGAAATGCCTTCTTGTGAAATGGATTTGTGTCCTGAGACACCTGTGTCTTTGTGTCTCCAAGAAGCTTGACGGGGTAGCTTTCATCAGAAGGAACCCACTTTGCCCAGCATGGGTTTGTTACTTTCGCTGTAACTGATGAGCAGAAAGATGCCTTCTCCTCCTTAGGCTGTTTCACCAAGCTTTTAAGCACTCTTGTGTATACATACTTGCTTCAACACACTTATGATTTCAGCTAGTGATTTTAGGTTTTGTATAAAGATTATAGTCCAGTAACATTGCCAAGTAAAAAGAGTTTCTCTCTGATCATTTTGCACAAATAGCTTTTTACAGCCAGGTTAATAGCACTAATGCACCTGCTGATATTTACATTGCTTTTATGCAGCCTGGAAATGATTGTTTTCTTAGAATTTTACACAGAACAGTAATAAGCACCGACTGCTGCAATATAAACAAGGAAGGCTGGCTCTGTTTATTATCTCATCTTACTTTTAAAATGCCTTTTTGTTATGCTTATATTACTAAAGTGATGGTTTATAAGGATGTGAATTGCAAGGGTTGCAATGTACTATTTAGTCATCAAATATATTAACTGGTGATTCTGTATGCACACCAGTGCTGTATAAAATAATGACTGAGCCATAAACAAGAAAAAGAACCCCTTAGCAGGTTTCAAGAGTTCCTTATTCACTGGCTGGAGGTAATGCAAAAGAATTTTACCTGCTAATGCCAACCAAGAAGTGCCATTTCTGAGCAGCAACATGCAATCAAAATTTTCTTTGCTATCTAAAGTATCACTGCCTACGGAGAGAGCCTGGAAGATAAGAGACTACCTGCCTTTTAAATGGCTGAAGCCACAGGCTGTGAATGCCACTTATTTGACTTTGTTTCTAACTTAGTGTAAGCAGTATCCAGTTTACCACAATCATTGTTAGACAGTAAAAAAATCAAAAGTCTCCTTCTTACATTATAGAATTATAAAGCATCTGACTCAAAAGGGCTTTGGCTTACCATTACAAATAAATAATTAATGCCATAACCTAAGAACTATAGGACAGCAATGAAAGCTGGTGGCTAAATCCATATGTAATTAGATTATATGAAAAACAAAATTAAAAGATTGAACAAATGAAGCTATGAGAAGAAAATGTCCGAATAAACTCTAAGTGGCTTTTTGTATCAATTTCCCTTCATTTTGTCTTACTCTTCTTACCACCTGATGTACAACTTAGGTCAGTTCTTCTGAGACCAATAAAAACCTTCAATTTTTGTAACTGTCAGGATATAGAAACCCGGCCAAGGCTCCTTCTTTTTTAATAAAGCATGTAGCTGCAAAGAAAAGAACTAATATACCTAATGACTCTATTAGGATATTCTTCTGAAACTGATTTAACTGTTCTTATACTGCAGGGGATGTTTGGTGGAAGAGAGAACATGTGCAGTTATTTCCTTTGTACAACCACATGATGAAATGTTATACTATGCCATTTACATTTTTTATTATTATTATTTTGCATTTGAATAATAAGCATACATTAATATATAGTGCTAATAATCATCTTCTGCACACAGATAAATGTCACTTCTAGATTGGAACTGTTATTTTTCAGGCAATGGGTGGTTTGGTTTTGAAAGGCTTAATAAATGGGGAATATATAGGCATATGAACATCTATGAACATAGAAAGGTGACCTACATTTTGATACCTGACTTCCACTCTTTTAGAGAACATCACAAGAATATGAGAGAAAGTTGAGATAGGTAGACTTATGCAACAAACTTCTTTGATGTTCTAATATTTTCCAACAATACAAGCCAACTTCCCCTTATTCTCAGTTTGAGTTTAAATTTCACATTCAGTTAAAGAGCGAATATGCATTATGTGAAAGAGAAAATTACAGCAAATTGACTTATCCACTTTACCTTTAATCTCTTTATATATTCCAGTGTGTTTATTAATAAAGCAAATGCTGGAATATTGCTAGTTATTTTAACTTAAAAGTGAGTGGCTTAGAAGAGATTCTGCTGGCTGTAATTTCATTTAATGCAGATATATAGTCACATACATAGAAGATCTGAATCAGAATCTCTGCAGACAGTATGCAAATACTTTGGGTTCTTTTTTCTTGACTTTTTTTTTTTTCCCCAGGTATAATTAACTAAATTCCAGACGTATTTGGTGGAGTCTTTGTAACATGACTGATGAGAAACCTCTGAGTGGCAGAAGATTTGAAGAGAATGGATTCTTCTCAGTCTTTTGTAGCACGTAAAATAAGCATTGGCTTTATATAGAAGATTAAGCTCATTTTACAAAGACAGTAACTCTTGGCATGTTATAATCTGATCTGCCACAATTAACAGTTATATACATTTGCAGTGCTTTTAGATTCTAACTATATATTTGCTTTTTTCACAAACAAGGAGATGCATTTCTCTAAGATATAGATTAAACTTGGGTAAATGAATGCATGACTTCTGGAAGAGTCAGAACAAAGGGTGAGGCATGTGTTGAAGGAAAATAATCCTATGAAACCTTACTGTCTAAGAAACAGAGATTACTAAATATTGGGTTCATTGCTTTTTTGAATTGTACTCATTTTTCAAAATTACATAGTAAAGAAAGAATTTCTGAGTTTGAATTTGTCAACTCGCTGATCGTTGAGAGTTTCTTATGCAAAATAAACCCCTTTGCTTCCAACTCTTATAAAGCTGAATATTAAAAGAGCTTAATTTATTATATTTAAAATATTCACAATTGTTATTACCTTCAAATATAGAGTTATCATACTGAAGTGTCATGGTGGAGGCATGATATATACATTTCTATTCTTGCAAAAGGGAAGCAGCTAATTAAATGAATATAGATGATTTCACATAACTATTGATTGATATATGCACTGTGAAAATACTTAAGAATTCACTTCAGACGTCTATATACATTGTGAAAACACAAAACAC
>NW_020955744.1:12561-13976 GCF_003031625.1 Empidonax traillii | reverse complement strand
CCTTCCCAAACCTTCCCAAACCTTCCCTTCCCAAACCTTCCCAAACCTTCCCATACCTTCCCTGACTATGTCCCCTGGTTCATATAAAATAACATTCAAAGGTGTTCCAGCTAACTTGGATTTGATTTAGAAAGTAAACTTCCATAAATAAATTTTAAGGATTAAGTGGCCTAACCTGCTATGAAACTTATTATTGGCTACTTCTTGTCAAACTAAGAATTCAAGTATTTTCAGGTAAATATTTTACTGCTGCTTTACATGTTCGGTGTTATGATCAGGACACATTTCACCTAATCTCAGACAACCTCTCCTGAAATATTTCTATGTTGTTGTATGTTGCAACTACTTCAGACAATAATAATATTGGGGTGAGAAAACTTGGGGTTAAGTATCAGTAGTGCTGTCCTCACTACCAAATGAATTTATTCTCAATATCATGTGCCTCGTGCATTTTTCTTGTTTCTGTGCAACTTTTCTCTATTTACAGAGTGCAATGGATACAAATTGTTGTTACCTGATCAGAAGGGTCATAAGTGCAGAAACTTGGCCTATGAGTTTTTGATCACTGATGAGCATTTCATGTGTTTCTGAGGTTTATTTTCTAAACAAAGATGTTTCTGCAGTCAACTACTGGAAACAAGGAACCCTGCTACTTTATAGTGATTGATTTTGTTTGTTTTATTTGAGATATAGAGGGCATTCAAGGTAGGTTATAGTACAAGATTTAAGTACTAAAATAAAGCTAGGGCCGCTGAGGGAAAATTGTAATAACGAAGTCCTGACTCATCTTCTGAGCTGGAGACATCTAATCTCTATAAATCCTATAACATTTGATGTTAAATCTCTTCAGTACCTGTTAAGTCACTGCACGTGCCCAGAACTGTCCTATACTTGGCAGGCTTAAGCAGCTCACCTCTTAGATCATGTCTGAGCTTCGGTTAGATTGAGAAACTAAGAGGAGTGAAGTCTGAATCACCCCAAAAACTCAGTCCATTAAGCAATTCCAGAGGCCGTAGAACATGGCAGGACCATGTTCTTCACACAATAAAAATCTAAAGTAGGACAATTTTAGACGACAGACCAGAGAAGATAAACCTTTCTCTTATTTCTCATGCAGCATGGCATACTGCTTAGTGCACCCACCAAGCAGGTTCGACACCCACATTCAGTCCCATTCTTTTCTTAAAAACTCTGATCTGCATGTTCCACCTTCAAGCCTCATGTCCTCATATTCTGAAGTGTGGGAAGATAATCTGAATGTCTCTTTTGAACACGTCCCCAGGCAGATATGAGCGCAGGATAAACTGGACCAGAGAGGAAGCACAGAGTAAAATTTACTTTAAAGTCTGGTGGATAGACTGCCTTGGAAGACTTTGAATCTGACTCATGCTCCCAGGACTATTTCTGTATTTAAT
>NW_020955744.1:5797-11767 GCF_003031625.1 Empidonax traillii | reverse complement strand
TCTTTCTTTCTTTCTTTCTTTCTTTCTTTCTTTCTTTCTTTCTTTCTTTCTTTCTTTCTTTCTTTCTTTCTTTCTTTCTTTCTTTCTTTCTTTCTTTCTTTCTTTCTTTCTTTCTTTCTTTCTTTCTTTCTTTCTTTCTTTCTTTCTTTCTTTCTTTCTTTCTTTCTTTCTTTCTTTTATGTTACCTAGGAACTATAATACTTCAAGATCACATGGTAGCTTCTTTCCTTTATGCCTCTACTTCAATCAGTAATGTAATATCAGGAAATAATTTTGCAGCTGCAATAACCCATGAAACATAAACCAGAATTTAACTAACCTTAGAAATATAGTTGGCATCTGACCCAGTTCGTTATCTCCTTTCAAAGGATGTCCATTTATTACATGTTCAATTTGGTCAGCTGAGAATCTGTCCCTTCAGATAGACAACTCTGATTAAAATCCCATTAAATTAAATAATCAAGTAAGAAGTTCTTCATATTCTCTGACTCTCTACATAAATATCTATACATGAAAATACATCCCAACTGCAGAAAAAAAACTAAATACAAGCAGGTAAAAACATTTAAATTAATACTCTTAGCACTCTTAGCTATAGGCTAACTGATCTATAATTCACTGGAGCTTAATTACAGCATACACTAATTATGTGCTTAGCTCTAAAGTCTTTAATAAAGAAAAGCATTTCTTTAAATATATCTAATTAGATAAAGTATCTGTTCTGGTTTAGCTGCATTTGGCACTAAAACAAAAAATACAGAGAAAAATAGTTTTCTTTTCATGTATCCCTGAGCCAGATATCCCACTGTCCTGAGTTTCCAATACAAATGAAAACAGCATTAATAACTAGGCCAAGCTGCACTTACAAGTTAAGGGCCTTGAAACTATAGGCAGGATGTCACAATAGCCAGAGAGCTTTGACTACCTCTTTATATCTTCAGTCCTGACAACAGTTCTGAAGCCACAAAAATAAGTCCCTTAGGACTCACTTATTGGTCTTTCCCCCTCCTCCCCCACCCCGCCAAGGAAAGAAAAGGTATTTACTCATTCCAAGGGGAAGTGCAATCATCCGCCCTTCTGAAAATGCTCCATTGCTTTCAGACAGTCATAAGGAGAATTCTGAAGTTTCCTAGAAATGGGAGTCACCTATTAAATCAAATAAAACATATTTCTGATAAAAAAGGTATAATTCCCACTGCATATTAGTGCTTCATTGTGTCTTTCAATTTTTTTTTTTGTTGTTGTTGTCAAGACCAATAGAGATCATTGCAGACCTAGACATATGTATTAGAGATTTCATGTTTTCACTTGTAAAAAACTCAGGTCAAGAACCATCGCCTTCATAAGGTGACTCGTGCTGGTCCTTTTGAATTTTTTTGAACATCCTTACTCATCTTTCACATCCAGATGAGCCTTGCTCATTTTTCTTCTGCATCACAGGAAACTACTTCTCTAGGTAAAACATTGACAACTACAAGCAAACAACCTGTAAATGATACATCTTGAATGTTTCCTTTTCTTTCTTTGTCTTTATGGGGTTTCCACCTAGATCTTCACAGTGAGCTTCGCTCCTTCCCTGTTTTCTCAACTCATACTACAAACCTACTGCCATAAGTGGATCTTTTTGATAACTTGCTTGACACCTTGGAACATTAGTTTTCAAATTATAAGAGGCACATATAACAACTTCTAATTCCAAGAACAAGTTAGTATCTAACAACTACACATTCTCCCATCTTTATAGGAGACAGAAATGAAATCATGAAGGCATGAAGGAATCACAGCAAGGTGGTGTCCAGTATTGTTATGGTTGTTTCCTATACCTGTATAATTTGTATCCACCACTTTGCCTTACCTTTCAATTTACCTAATAGAAAGCATCTGGAATGGTTGTACAGGAATACTTTTTTCCACTGCATTTCAACAGGACAGAGGAGGGAGAATATGCAGTATATTCACAGCCAAAGAAGGACTTGCATCGAAATAGAGATCAAATAAGTTAGGACTCCCAAAACACATAATGGGAAAGGTTATGACAGAAGTCTATGAAATCATTAATTCTTTCAAGATGATGACTTTAAAGGATTATCTCTTTCAAAACAGCAAGCTGATCATTTAATCAGGTGCTCCTATAGGTTTATTACTAGAAGTAGAAATTGAAAGGAGTTATTTATAAATATACATATGAGGTAATGCCATAGGTTATAAAAGACACACAAAAATATATGGATTCAAAATAGGCCTGAAGAAGTTAGTGGAGTACAGGTGAATCAACTTCTAAGTTTGAAAGTGCCAAATTTGCTGATTACACACTGCTGGGGAATAAGAACCACTTGATTATTTTGCTATATTTTTCCTAAGGGTTCAGCACTGGTCACTATACAGGACAAAAAAGTGGTCAAGACAAGCTGTGTGTTCTGTCATCTCATAGAGATGAAAATTTGCTCTTGGTTAAAATAGACTTTATTTTGGAAAGTTACTTGCATAATGGACAGCTTTAGTTTGCAAGTTCTTTTAGAAAAGTCCTTTAATATTATGCTTTCAGTAGAGGTGCAGGAAGCATAGGATTGTGTTCCCAGGCGCAATTGATAAGCACAAAATGTTAAACATAAAATTTATAGGTAGACTATTGATCCCAATAAAGTTACAGGCAGTTTCTTTCCTTTTAGTAGATTTAGGGTTTCTCTTTAGTACATTATTATCCAAATTTTAAGTATAACTCAATCTGAGTAAAATATACAGCGTGACATCTGTCTGATCATCAAGTCCAAAAAGGGAAACAAGGAAAATTCACAGTATTTCAAAAGTTATGTTCTATATCTCTGTTACTTCGGAAATAACACCAGTAGGTGTAGCCTTATGACAAGTAACCCATTTTTTTTCCCATGCCATATGTCCACAGTGGAAGTAGCTGAGAAAAACACGGTCTTGTTGTTTGACTGACGTGCATTTAAAACTCCTTGTCAAAACTGCACAATTATTTAAGTAGCATAAATGTGTCAATCTTCAGATTTAAAAGAAATTGTGAGTCTAACAAGTTGTAGTGTTTGTCTATTTGATGGTAAGACATTTTATAAAAGAATAAAAAAATAAAATTAGGGTAAGGGCAAAGCTTGCTAAACTGCAACATTACTGTAGGTGATACTGGGAAGGACACTAAAAGAAAAAGTTGCCATGTATTTTCTATTTTAAGGCTCTAGTTTAATTTTTCTAAAGATTTCCTAAATTTTGCTGATCTGGATTTGTCTTTTTTCAAGCATTTCCAGAGCAGCAGTTAGTTGCTTCTCAGGAAAAACAAACAAACAATTGAAATAAGAAAGTGTTGATTATGATATTAAAAAAGTCAAATACTTGAGAAATGTTTCATGCCTTATGATTCCGTATTTTTGTGGTCATCCTAGAAGCTGATTGACCTGTGTTCTTGTTGCAAAAGAATATTAATAGAGGTTCTGTCTTTAGCAAAAATGTACCATTTCAATAGCTACCCCACTGCATTTACTTAGAGAATCCTACCATACTCAGAAAGACCACAAAATGGAAAACTATAAATTACAAGTGCATATAAAATTGCAGCAGTGTCCCAGTTAAAATTGCTTTATAAAGCATGTTCTGAAACAACAACGCTCATATGCCTTTATCCTAGAAAAGCTGGCAGCCCGTGGTTTGGCCATAGGCACTATTCTCTGGGTTACAAACTGGATAGATGGCCAGACCCAGGGAGTTGTAGTGAATGGTGCTCCATTCAGCTGGCGACCGATCGCCAGTGGGATTCGCCAGGGCTCAGTATTGGGCCCAGTTCTGTTTAATACATTTACTGATGATCTGCACAAGGTGATCGATTGACCTTCAGTAAGTTTTCAGATAACACTAAATTTGATGAGAGTGTTGACCTGCTGGAGGGTAGGAAGGCTCTGCAGAGGGATTTGGACAGGCTGTATTGGTGCACCAAGACCAACTCTATGAGGTTCAATAAGGCCAAAAGTTGGGTCCTACACTTGGGTCACGACAACTCCAGGCAGACCTACAGGCTCAGGGGGAAGTGTATCTGGAGAGTGGCCCAGCAGAAAAGGATCTGAGGATGCTGGTCAACAGTTGGCTAAACTTGAGTCGGCAGCGTGCCCAGGTGGTCAAAAAAAACCAATGGTACCCTGGCATGTACCAAAAATAGTGTAACCAGTAGGACTAGCAGGGTAAGAGATCTTTTCCAACCTAAATGTCTCAGTGATTCTGTGATATCTCTACTGTGCTGAAGAACTGAAATATGTCTGGATAGTATGCAGATTAGTGGGTAGACAGGCAGACACTGCTTCATAGCTTTCACAATCTAGAGATGTAATTTTATAAATGTTTTGTCCCTTGACAAAACTGGTTTATCTGGCTACTCATTGTAAACTACAGTGCATCATGCATCTTTGCAACTGTTCTGTGTGGTAACAATACTATAAACCAGATCATTTAAATGAAACATCTTAAAAATGCTTTTTTAGTTTGAGGTAAATTGCTTCATTTGATAACTACCATAAATAACTTCATGATGCCTAAATTTTGGACATACAAGTTATATAAGATGTAAATCTTAATGTAAAACTTGATTAAGGAGCTAAATAGAACTAAATGAAATTTAGACTTTATTATTTTATGCTGTTTCTCAACTGCAGGGTGACTTTGCCTCCAGTGATCTCTCTTGCTTGAAACAAACCTTCACCTACTCTCTGGTCTGATTATTTTGGACCTCTGATTTCCATTAATTATTACTTCAGAGTCCTCAGTTATCTGAATAATTCTCTACATTATTATCTTTACCCGCACATGGATCGGAGAGCAATTTAAATTCCTAACGTGAGGATATTTTTATACTTATAAACAGTAGGAATCCAATACTGATGTCTTCTAAATCCTTGATACTATAGTTTCCAGTCTATGTGTCAATGTACACCAGACTTGAGGGTTTTGAAGTAGCTCACGTAGAAATCTGCAGTCCATGACTTGTTCACTTGTAACTATTCTTTTTTACCTCTTCTGTCATAGTTAGCTATAAGGAAAATAGAACCATCTTCCATTCTAATAATGATTGTAAATGAAATGTTAAAGAGCTAAGACAGATAGGAAAATAGTATGTTGTTACATCATTCCCAAATCTGAAGAAGAAACAACCCTTAATGGTTATATGTGATGAAAAAGCCACCTTGCAAACACAAATGCTTTCCTACCTACTGGTGAAAGTGAGTAAGGCTAAGAGTTAGTTCAAAACTTCTGAAATAGCCATTTGTAGCTTTTAGGTTGCAGCTCAGGTGTTCTTCCTTCAGACCTTGCTTTGCAAAAGAGTCTTTAATGGAACAGGGCACTCTCGCAGAAGCAAGCTGTGAGAAGGTGTTTAGTACTGTGCCCAGAAAGGACTCAGGGAGAGGGCACTCAGCAGGAGACAGAGGCCTAACGTTTCTTTCCTGTCATTCCAATTTTAGGGCTGTTTAAGCTTTCTTTGGGAATTTAATAACAGAAAGAAGCTGAATCAGGATCAAATGACTCAAGGCGAGTCAACCTCCCTGCTCCCTTTGTGGGTCAGTAGAGTCACTGTCAATACATAAAATGAAAGCATTCCAGTTACTTCTCTTCAATAGGATGACTTCCCCCTTCATTCCATCATTAGAACTGAAGTATCTGAACTGTTTTGGAAGCCTATAAGTGCATAGACTTAGATGTTTGACATCAGATCACTGGAATTAAGCTATCATACTTACTTTATTCTGATCTAGTTAAGTTATAGATCTGGACACTAACTAAGGTTTGACTGATGTTAATTTTCGTGTTTCTATAACATAAAGACATCTGAATGATTCCAAGGATCTGTAGCAAGCTGCTGGGTGACTGACTATCCACTTAGTAAAATACTAGAAATCATTCAGAAGTCCCCTACAAGTGGCTAGTTTGTCACAAGGGCATCTGGATACTTTAGAGGTTTTTTGCCTTATA
>NW_020955744.1:0-4451 GCF_003031625.1 Empidonax traillii | reverse complement strand
TGGAGAAGAGAAGGCTTAGAGGTGACCTCATCACTCTCTTCAACTACCTGAAGGGAGGTTGTAGCCAGGTGGGGGTTGGTCTCTTCTCCCAGGCAACCAACAATAGGACAAGGGGACATGGGCTCAAGCTCTGCCAGGGGAGGTTTAGGTTAGATGTTAGGAAGAAATTCTTTACAGAGAGGGTAATCAGGCATTGGAATGGGCTACCCAGAGAGGTGGTGGATTCACCATCCCTGGAGGTTTTTAAAAAGAGATTGGATGTGGCCCTTAGTGCCATGATATAGTAATTGGGTTGGATCAGGGGTTGGACTTGATGACCTTGGAGGTCTTTTCCAACCCAATCTATTCTATGATTCTATGATTCTTAAAGGAGGTATGAGTAAAAACAATTATCTGAAAAATTCAGTTTTTCTCAGTGACGAAGTCTTCCTGCTGTAAATCTGACTCCCTTTTAAATGATAGGACACTAACGTTTTTCAGTGACTAAGGTATTCAAATTCCAAATGGTCTGATTTTTAAGTCCTAATCCAGACTCATTAACTTCAACAAAAGTTTTGAGTGAGTTAAGCATTTCAAGATTTGACATGCCATACAGACATTTGGCATGTCTCCAAATGTCTACTCTGCATATTTATTTATTTATTCACTTCTAGAACATTAGAGTCAGATAACTACAATTGGACAGACAATCTTTCTTTGAGATCATTTTTATATAAAGTCCAGAAATAAATTTTTCTTTTTTTTTTGTTTCACATGATAAATAACAGGGGAAATAAATATATACTGTAAGAGGAAATAAAAAACTTAAGTCTCTCTTGATATCAAATAGATTTCAGGAAGTTAATAAATCAAAAATATATCTTTTCAAAAAGAGAGGTAAGTATTACATTTAAAGAGAGACAAAAAAGTCAATTGCTTTTATGGACTATTTTAAGTATACCCTTTCAGGTATTTACTCGATAGGAAGAATGGCTCAGTGGAACAGGTAAAAGTGATTTCTAGCAGACAAAGATAAAGAGTGAGCTTTCAAAGACCAAAGTCCAGAAATATTTGAATTTAATCATCTTTGAATTTAACCAAATATTTGAATTTAACCATCTTTGGCCACTGACAGAAATGCTGCAATGACCAAACATTTAAGCCTAGATCACCCATGATGCACAAGAAAGAAAGGAAAACATTAATAGGATGAAAAGGGTGGGAAAAAAATGGAATGCTGCATTTGTGTGAATAATTTTTTGCATGTATACACAGGATCATAAAAAATAAGCCAGATCTGCAAATATTTCAGGCAACAGATATTTCAGCAGCTATAGTAAGTCCCTCACCCGACGCTGTACATCAAAGTGTCAATTGCCTCAGCTGCAATTCCTCTTTTTTTGCTGGAATATGCCCTTCTTATCCTTAGAGGCTCACAGAAAACAATTCTGGAGTTTAGTGGCATCAAGAATATCTAGATATCCCCTTAAAAAATTGTTATGGAAAAGCCTCTGACAGGAGAACAAGCTTCCTACCCTGTTTTTCTTGCTAGAAGTAACTTTTCCTCCCTTTTTATTTACTTCAGAGTTATTCTTTATACAGTCTCAGAATGCTCTGAAAAATTGCTCACATTGAAATCCAAGTGTGTCTTCCAAAGAATTCTGAATTGACAGGATAAGGTAAACCGATGGATTAAGTCTATTGTGCTGTTGTCTGAAACTTCCTGTCCTATTATCCAAGCCACTGTATGAAAGCCCGGCAAAATATTGAATATATTATGGAGCAGGGTTCATCTCTGGTCATTACTAAGTGTTAAAAGGTCTTGTTCTATTATCTGCTAGACAAACACATTAGTAATGACATATCTCAGAGAAAGGGTGCAATTGATGCAATTAATGTTTTTGATTAGCCATTTCAGAATCATTTCCCATACACTTCCTTCCTACTCTAAATAAATAAAGGTACTTTATTAATAAACAAAGTCGCTGCTGTTTTTCCCCTGAAAATTTCAGAAGACAAAAGTCAAAAGGAGCCTGAACAAAGCTAAAATTTATCTGGAAAACAAAAGGTGTGTAAGCTCAACATAGATCCATCTAGTAGTTGCAAACCTGCTCACACAGACTCAAACTGAACTAAATCCAGGGTCTACCACTCACTCTAGTGAAATTTCAGGTTCCCAGCACCTTTGAAAAGTCAGTTTTGCATGTAATGCTTTTCATCAACCATAGTAGACTTCCACATGGTATCCTTCAGACAAATTTCCTTAATTACTTGAAACAGTAATTAAATAGTAACTTGAAAATGAAATTGACTCTTCAGCCAGAGGAATATTTCAATTAAAATGATTATCCTTTTCCTGTTCATGAATGGCTTGAACATCACCAGTTTCTGCATGTGTATCTAACTCAGGAACACTTGCCACACTGTTATGCACACAAATTCCATCTTAGGGATGGACGAGTGGGTCGCAGCTGTCCTGTGTACTGTGCTAGCTTCCTAATGATTATGGTCTGAGGGAGAGGATGGGTCAGAGGGAACAAAACCAGAAAAAGTTTCTTTCTGGTGAGAATTCCATTTGCTAAAATTTTCACAGATTAAAAAATAAATAAAATTTACCATCCACTATATATTTAGTTTGGAAAGTCTAAATATCACTTATATGTGTGGAAAGAGAACACTAAATGCAAAGAGATGAGTAGAATTATTGTTGTGCAATACAACATATGCAGCATACATGGTTATTCATTTGTTGTTCCCTTCAGATGCTAACAGCTGAGGAACTGTTTTCACTCATCTGGAAAGAAAATAGTTTTCAAATCCTTTTGGGAATAAGAAATTCCATCCAAAGAGAGTCTGTTCTCTATAAAACAGTGAAGCACATGTAATCTAAAAATTTAGGAATAAACCACAAAACAGTGACTGTTTTTCTACCCCTTGATAGTCAACATGAACTATTCTAGAGACTATAAATTAACTTATGTTGATTAAAAGCTTATGTTGAGTAATAGCTTTAAGAATAAAAGGGACACGTTTCATGTTTTGCTTGGATTCTTGTTTGACTTCAAACACTTTACATAGCACCTCCTAGTCACCCAAAACTTCCATGATTTTGAAAACCTTTGTTGAGTAAACATATGTCACTCAACCCTTCAGAAATCTTTAGGTAGGAACTTTGATCCAATGAAGGAATAGTTTTACCTTCAGATAGACAAGAAGGTATTGAAATTAATCACCAAAGCTACTGGAAACAACTTTTGGCACTGCCTAAGAATGTTTGCACTCTTATTTATCAGAACGTCAGTAAGGATAGAGGGGATTCCAGACTCACTCAGAGGAGACAGGTTTTTTTACAACAGCTTTCGGCAATGGACTTCAAAAGCTCTTCAACTGATAATAGTTATAAATCCTGCAGATATCTGATTCCATAGGCATTTATTATTCTCTACAGAAAGAAGCTGCTTGTTCATACTGCAATGGGCAGCCTTGCAGTAACTATATCCTTGGTGTCATGCAACTCCTAGTCTTACTAGCTTTTTCTTGTTCCACTCAAGCTCTGTCTTTTCCTCTGAAGAGATGTCTTCTTCTCTCAGTTCTCTCTCTACTGGTTATAGAGGGAGTCAAAAGTGGCAAAACTTCTAAATTTACTATATCATTGGATTCCAGGAGTTTAATGGGATGAAACCTGGCCACTGTGGTTTGTTTCTCAGTTTATACAAGCACTTTATAGCAGGGGGTTATGAGAGTTTTAAGTAGGCCTAGAACAGGGCCTACTTAATGAATGAGAGATAATACTATCCTGTTATAATCTTCGTGAAGTTGGAAATCTTAATGGAAACCATCATCTTTATTGTTGGCAGAAGAATAGCTCTGCTTTGCCAGGACAACATTACTAACCCAATAGACCCCATATTGCTCACCTGGACTCTGAATCAGAACAACTTCTGTAGATGCAGGGCTTTCAGAAGTTTTGCAGGAAAAGACAAAAAACTGTCTACAGACATTCACATTTTGAAACTCTGTGAGGAAAAACAAATATAGGTGGACCTGTTTTGCCCCAGAAGTTGCTGATTCATTATGATCCACATAAAACAGGTACTTAGACCCTTTAAAATATTATGTAAAGGACTTTTCATTAAAGTCAATCAGGAAGAAGTGAATAACATGGATAATCTTATGTCCCTTTGGCATCTGGGAACCCCAGGTAGTGTAGCATCAAACAGGACTCTGATTTATGAGCAGTAAAGTATGCAGACACTGTCCATAGGAGATATATTCTCCCTTTGGTCTTCAAACTAATTTTTTATGAGGAAACAACTCTATACAGTCAAATATAAAAGATATTACCATGAGAACTTCTTGATGCACTGTTAGATAAAGGCAAGGCCATGCAGGTGGCGCTGACCAAGAGCTACCAGATGGCTACTCTTTTTCGGTGAGCTGGTTAAGCTTATCCTGTGGCACAGTGCTGCACA
>NW_020955743.1:789799-796879 GCF_003031625.1 Empidonax traillii | reverse complement strand
AAAAAAAAAAAAAAAAAAAAAAAAAAAAAAAAAAAAAGCAGCTTGATTTATGTAACACTATTGGGTAGCAGGCTGCAGTCAGTGCTCTCTGGAAAGCACCAGCTCCCCATGCCACTTGGCATGGCTGACGACATGCTGATTGCTGCCCCACGAGGGCTGAAATTCCACCAGGTCCTGATGGCTGAAAGACTGGAGAGAAGGGCAACCCGAGCACACATCACTTGAAAGGCTGCCAGGGCAAGGTTATTCGACTCACCCAAGGGATACCCTGAGAGAGACCCAGACCTGCAGGTTGCCAGCTGCTCCCTTGGCTCTGGGGACAGGGTTCCACGAGAGCCCTGAGCAGCATCACTCCTGGAGAGGAGGGCTCTGTACCTGCAGGGCAACAGCAGATCTCGGAGCTCCTGTACAGAAGTCATCCTGTCATTCCCTCTGGCATCCCACAAGAATGCTGTAGTCTAGCACAGAATTATAAATTTCTTCCTTAAGACTCAAGTGGTACAAATCCATTATTTTAGTATATTTCCTTGAATCAACTTGCTTAATGTCAGGCATCAAATAATGGTGTTTATTATAGACCACGTTTTGTTTTACAGTACAGCCAAAGCTCTACAGCAAAGCTTTAATCAGAGAGCTGAAGGGTGTTTTGATTTCAAATGCAAACCTCTCGAACAGTTCTCCCCATTCGACTACATAGCTGACTTGACAGCTTCCCACAAGAGCAAAGCTTATATACATCACATCATTGAAGACACACTGGAACTACAGTTCTATGTTATATGGGAACATTAGCTTTGATTTCAACTCAGGACTGAACAAAATAAATGCCACAGGTAGTGACACAAGAGTTACACACCCCGTGCCACATCCACGCTTGCTTTTCCCTGGTGAGTTTCAGCTTCTGCTACAGCCTTCCCTTGGGATGAGATACACACAGCTACCGGACATCACATGCACTGGCACAGTACTGTCTCTGCTACCAAGTGAAAAAGCAGACCTCTGGTTTTCTAACGAACTAAATCATAATCCTTGACTAACAACCTAACAGGGCCTCACGATTAACAGGCAAAAGATGCCTTTTTTTCGTCTGGCTGTTTTTTTGAGCGAGTCACCTTTGCCTTTTTTGCAAGTACTGACCACACATTAACTTCTGCCATACAGCACCGTCAGTCAGGTGATTCACTTGTACTCAGATTGCTTCTCTGCAGTCTCTAGGACTTGCTGCCATGAATAAACTACCCAGTCTGCAATACAGCTCACATTTAACCCTTTCAGCTTTGACTTCACTGGTTCCATAAGCCTGATGGAGGGAGACTGCCTACATGCAGTGACAGCAGCACGATCATTTAAAGGTCGTCACTCTGATCTGGTACTTCAAGTAGTCATTTTTCAACCTGACACCCAGTCTTGTTAGCAGCAGCCTATAAAATACTACTTACTGGGCTACAGCAAATTTAAGGCATACAAATAGGCAGCAGAAAATAATTGGGAAAACACACAGATAAAGGGTGTTTTATTCATTAGTAATGTGTGTTATTCATTAGTAATATCCTAAAAAGTCATAGAGAAAAGATTGACTGCAACTTCTACAGATTCTGCACAGAGACAGGAAATATAAAGATTCAAGTTAAATGATGCCTTTATACTCTTAGAGTCAAAACTTAAAGCTTTTCTGCCTCAAAACTGTAGGAAACAACACGATGTAAGGCATCACTACGTACAAGTTTTTCCAAGGCTGTGCTTTCAAGGCTGTCCCTCCAAGGACTTAATACGTATACATCATTAGGAGGGCAGTGGAGACAGAATATTATTTCTGAATTTATGTTGGTCACAGACTCTCATTATTCAGTTCTGCTAAGTATCAACACCAATGGCAGCCATCTGACTGCTGGGTCAAACAGTCACTCAACAGCACAGACATGGAACTATCACCTGTATCAGAGGCAAGTCAGAAACACTTTCATACCTCAAGTATTTCACCACTCTGCAATGAGGGTGGAAAGCTCCTACACAAATAAGCATACTCGAGCAACTTTATACCACTGATGTTAATTTGGGACACAGATAAGAAACTTCTCCATTTAAGCTTAAAAACAATTCTCGTAGCGTGTTATGTATGTGGACTGCACATTGCATAAGTGGGGGGGTGTTGAGGAATGAGGAAGAAACTCCGTTGGGAAAGAAACCAAAACAAACAACAAACATTGGTCAGGTACCTCATAAAAGTTAACTGAACTTCCTGGAAGACGAGTTTGTTTCTACCTTGATGTTTTCCCATCAAATCCACCACTGGGGTTCTACTTTCTCTGCAGGAAGTTAAACATACCGGAGGCATTTTCACAAGTCATTTGGGTAGTATACTGCTCACAAATGTCAACTGCAAGCAATTAATGCTCCATTAGGAACTTTCTCCCGAGGAAACTGCCTCAGAAGACACAAGGGTGGAAGGGACTGGCACCTGGAAACCACTTGGTTCAGTCCTCTGGAAAGTCCAGCTACAGCAAAGCTTTCAGGGTTGCAAAGCAGTATTTGGTGGTTAGCTTTAAAATTGTTCAAATGTTCTGAATACTTAATTTGTGAGCACCGATAAGGGCTTTTAAGAAAAATTAGAGATCACCTCCAGATTTTTTTTTTTTCTAAAGCAGAAAGGAGAAAAAATGTGTATTCTCAAATGATCCCATGACAGGTAAACAATCTCTACTGAGGCATACATATCAGTCTAAAAATCAAGTTGTGTGTCAGATAAACAAGCCTTCTACATCAACAGAAGGTGTTAGACTGAGTCCTTTGACTATTTTCTTCACAAATCACTGTAATATGGAGAATGGTAGGCGTGAAGGGTAGCAGAAGCAACAGTTTTTGTAATATTAAACTGTACTAAAGTCTTCTGAATTGTTTCACACCACCTTCCTCTCCCTACCGATGGCAGAAGCAAGAGCAACTGTCTGCTTAAGCTCCCAGTTTCCACAGGTCAAGTCCTACCAGTTTACCACCTGCCTCTGTTTTAGTTGCACCAAAACCAGTATGTGTTTCTCTTGATAGTGTTCCTGAATTCCAAGTTTGCGTATCAGTATTGGGAATTTGGGGTTTTCAATTATTCCCACCCACCATTCAAATGTAAAGTTGGCAACTAACAAATTTAAGTGCTATGGACAAGCTACATTCATTCCTAAGAATTATTTAGGTATACAAACTTGTAATTCCGGGTACTATAAAGAAACTGCGACTTCACATACCGGGGATAATACAAAGCAAACCCAAGCCAAGCACTTGCTATATAGCAGAGAAGCAGCATTTGGGATACTGTATGACAATGCTTTCTATCTACAATATACTTGAGAGATTCCCAGACACTCCACTGAAAAAGCCTTTATTGAAATAAACTGGCATTCACATACGAACAAGCTCGAGAGCATGTTTCAGTGTAAGCAGACTAATCTTTATTAACACAGGAACCACTGCTGCCATCAGTGCCTTTGGTACAACTCCAGCCTCAGTGCATCAGCTTAGCAGCCAATTTTTACATTTTCATCCTATCATATGGATCCGTTATTTTGCACAGAATGGACTGGACACAAGATACAGCACTATTCCACTGTGCTTACTTCAACAAGCCTGATGAGCATTAGATTCCACACACATGGAATTATAAAATACAATAAACTTCAGTATTCAGGTTTATTTTTATGTCAGGTACCTGTTTGTTTCCTCATATGACCTCACAACAGAAAAAATAAATTACAAAAACTATTTGACAAAGAAATCACAAGTCTTATCTCAGCCACAGATTCAGTGCTATAACACAACGGAGCTTACCATTAGGTTAACTTGACGATCAGATGTCTGTCTCTACACTATTCTTTGATATCAAGTGTAACTCATTTATATTTACAAGAAGAAAATACCATTCTAATATTTAACCATAAAATTCTCACTCTTTAAATAAGATGATAAGATCCCTGTTGAGTTTTCAACATCGAATATGTATGCACATCAACAAATAATTTGGATCCCAAACCAACCACAGGCGAATTGATTCTATTCTGAATTAAACTATGTAATAACACAGGCAAAGTCAAGCTGTGCTAAATGAAAGCACAGCACCAGCAACAACAAACATGAGTGCACATTTGCACAGCCTCACCCTGTACAGATTCATTTTCCACGTACCCAGAAGGTCAATACATTCAAAATATTAAGCATGGAAGGGAAAACTGAATAGCAACTTAGAGAACATTCCTGTGGTCTCACCACCAGACCTCTGTCAAATTCAGGCTGCCAAGTTTCGTGTATCTCATATTACACGAGCCACAAGATTTTGACAGCCCTGGAACGACATCCCACCTCTTTGCCAAGATGCACAGAGCCAGCTGAGGTCCAGGAAAGCTGAGAGCTTCTCCAGCACAAGAGGAACTACCTAAGCAGATTTAACAACTAAGGAGATGCAGCTGCAGCAATCACAATTGCACATACACTTGAACAGCAACAACTACGAGGACTATATCATCATCAGGATGGAGGGACACCCCAATACCAGACTCTCCTGACTGCAGGCTGCCACATTTTCTGCACAATAAGAATAAACCCCAACAAGTTCACACATTCCTAGATGCCTGGAAAAAAATAAAAGTTTTAGTCAACATGGGAAGAAAAATACAGACCACTCCTGAAAAAGGGTATCTGAATAAGATTCCCCACTCAGAGCAGAACAGCAAAAATGGCTTTTAGATTACTGACTTGGGGGTGGGGGGAGGGGAAGGAAGATTAAGAGATGCGTGAGAGTCACAAGATCCCTTTCTGCTTAATAGCCTACCATATTCAGAAAGAAACAAGGTGCCAGTACTGTCACACTTATTTAGAAAGAACATATACAGAGAAATACCAGTCACTAGTCTTTTTCTCTGATATTGGTTAAGTGTTTGAGTGGCAACAGCAGTTTCTTACAAAGAACAAACCTCAGTCACTGTACTGATGCAGATACAAATCACCTGTTTTCACTAACTAAACCATCACAGGTAAACCAGAGAGTCAAGCTGAAAGGTAGGAAGCCTCACTTGAAAGACACAGGTGGGCACACTTGCTTTTGAAGCACATGAGTGTGTTGTCACAGTCTCATCCAAAGTAGGAACAGCACAAGATGTGAAAGAAAGGATCATTTAATTGCTCCTTTTCACACACGCTTCTCCTCTCCCCACCTCAGATCAAAGGCCATTCCTGACCAGCAACTGGTACTATGCAATCACTTCAGATCCAATGCTCCCTCCAATCATAGTAAGGGAAAGTCAATTAGCAGCCCCCATCGCTGTCTCCATAGCCTGCACTCCACTCCATCTGCTGCTGAAAGAATCAGTTTAGGAGAGTAATGACATGCAGCACACTAGTCAGTTGTGAGAATGGTTTCCCCTTTTCAGTTTGAAAAATGTATCTGTGCTCACTCACAGACAGGGGTGTAGGTCAGATCCCACAGCGAATTCATTCAACATTTAGGCAGACCCAGCTTAATGCACTTTTCCAGACTTTCTGGCTGGAGATGTTATCCCACTACACTACAGGTGAAACCTGCCTGGCTGTGCAGAACACCTGACAGTGACCATCAGCTTCCACTCTCACTGTTTTAGACACTTCCTCACTTGCACATGCTTCCTTCCATGCACTCCTCACCTTGCAGTGTCAATAAGATATTTGATTACAAAAAATCTTAAGCTTTTTGGGAAGGAATTGTTATCAGTTCTATTCTATGGTAACAGGAAGCCACAGGTGAAGATATGAGGTACAGAAACACAGGATAAAACTAATTCCTCTTCTAACATTTCAAGGTTAGAATAGGGGATGCTGAAAATAGATACTATTCTTAAAAGGTTGTTAGACAACATTTGTTAGTATCAAAAAATTATTATAACTGCACTCCAATCCTTCAAAAGCTACTTCTGGGATTTCTTTGGAAATAATTATGCAGACTTTCCTCCTGTATACTTTTTTTTTTTTTCCACTTTTCTCCCTGAAACGATCACAGTAGAGCTAAAAGTTAAGGTGCAGCTGTGGCTACTTGTTTGCTTGACCCAAATCCCTGAATCACCAAGGGAGAATTGTCGCAAGAGGCAGCCACACTATCGTTTGAACTATGTTGTTTTTACAATCACTGATTTGCTTGCCCCTGATGTTGAAGTCTATCCTTGAGCACTGGATGCTTGTTTGAAGGTTAAATTAATCCTGCTTACAAACAAAGTTCTTTTAATAATTTAATAATGCATTTGAGTTAAAACCTGTTTTGCTTAAATATATTTTGCAATATTAATTTCCTCTCTTTTTTTTTTTCCCTATTCTGGGTATAGGTTTTCCCCTCTTCCATAAAGAGAAGGAAATTACATTTCCTTTATCATCTCTAAAAGTTGGACTGAGCTTTCCTTTTAATTTAGAAATCAAATACTGACAGGTCCTAGTTTTAGTATTTTAGCCTAGCCAAAGATAGCAACCGACAGAAAAGCAATGCCTTAGCATGCAAAGGCATGCCAAGGATGACTTCAAATATTGAAAATACCAAAAAAACACTAAATAGAGGCCCTTTATCATCCCCAACTCTCCATTTCAAGAACTGGAACTTGATTATTCCTCCTAGCTTTTAATAGAAAATGGCATATTATACTAGTTTTGCCAAGTCATCAACCAGCCTACCAGGAAATATATGCAACATATGGAAACTACTTGAAGGCTTTTTTTTGGCATTTGTCTCCCAGTCTGGTATGTTTTTAGCATTAACTGTGGAAGCCACTATAATGCTTCTGTTTTAGCTGCAAAACTTAAAATACTGAGGAACACCAAGTCAATGACAGTACATGCTTATCATTTGATACAAGTCACCAAACATCCCTCACAAATATTACCACCTTCTATGTAATTTTTGCAACTAAAAGTTTTACTTTGAACCATATTTAAGCAAACAGCTTCAGAAAATACAAATAATCTTATTATCCTCTAAGTATCCAAGAATAAACTGTAAGCACCACATACAAGAGTATGCTTCTGTATTTATGGTATCAACAACTTCAAGTAATAAGTGGGGATAGTTATTTGGAGTTCAAC
>NW_020955743.1:787520-788553 GCF_003031625.1 Empidonax traillii | reverse complement strand
AAAAAAAAAAAAAAAAAAAAAAAAAGTAGTACAACAAACAGCTATCCTAGAACAGAGTTTTATATTGTAAAGTCTGCAGAGCAGCTTGTCAAATTTAATCTTAGCCTACATTGAAACAGCCTGAGGAAATATTTGTTTGGAAAAGTCATATTGCAACACATCAAACAATTATTCCCTTTTGCCCTTTGGAATTAACAGTTCTCCCTCACCTTTTCTAAGTGACATAAACCACAGTCTCTTAACTCCCATCTGCTACAGGCAAGAAAATATGAATATTGTGCCTCCAAAAAACTGAACCAGAAACTTTCCTTTACTCAATTAATTTAACCACATCACAGAATTAACCTAGAAGTGTATAATTTGCTACTAGACCTATTTACTGTAGGCTTCTAAATTAATTCAGCATTACAGGAAAAGTGGAAAGAAAAAAAAGGGAAAGCTAGAATACATTAGTTATGTGAAACAGTGTTAACATTCCTTTCACCCTCTGAAAATATCTTTTCCTCGGGGTATAAAAGAATTGCAATAAACATAAACAAACATTTTAACAAAGTCTATTTAAATGTGAAATTATCATAGCTATATTAAACTTCACTGACACATGTTCATCATTTAAATTAAGCCATTTGAGTGGTATCTGCTCACTGACAGGGTTTTAAACACAGAGAAACCATTACTTTTGGGCACACAGACTTGAACACTTAAACGTTTCAGAATAATTTTTCTTTTTGAACAAGAAAGAGAACTTTCTCTGCATTCGTTTAATTTATTTAATTCCATGACTGGGTTTTCAAGCTATAACTTGAAATCTCTTAAAAATATCACAAAATTAAAGATTTTTTTAAAAAAAACCAAACCAATCCTCTATTACTTCAGGAAAAAAAGAAGTTGTGAACCTAAGGTATCCAGTGCATAATGTGCATCCAGTTGATGATACAGAATTACTACAAGAAATGATGCTAGTATCTCTAATTATAAGTGAGAATTGATAATGCATTGTCATTAAAAGAGGATATAGAGTATCAACTCTCTC